>NC_054385.1:31852519-31919491 GCF_017654675.1 Xenopus laevis
GAAGAGAGAGAAGAATACGCGGGTCGCCGGTACCCCGAGAAGAATAGGTACCTGCGTGACATCGTGTCTGTTGCGCCGCACTGTATATATGATGGCTGCAAGCTCGAAGCATTAATCATCCACTAAAGGCAATAAACTAAATTTGAATGACTATGCCACATGTGAATCGAAAGGGGTCATATACATGTTGAAGTGCCCATGTGGCCTAGTCTATGTGGGGCAAACAATTAGAAATGTAAAAACCAGGATTAAAGAGCATAAAGGGGACATAAGGAATTATAAACCAGGATCTCAGACAGATACGACTGTAGCCCGACATTTTAATGAGGCAAAACATAGCCACGGGCAATTGAAATGGGTGGTCCTCGAAGTAGTACAACCATTAAGTCGAGGTGGTAACTTTAAGCAAAAAGATGCTACAACGTGAAGCCAAATGGATTTCTAAATTTAATTCACTAGCCCCAGTTGGGCTTAATGATGCCTGGAGTTTGAAATGCTTTTTATAAGAATTGTAATATTTACTCTTATTTATTTCAGATATTAAGTGATGCCTATCCTCTCAGCTGGGGGTAAGGTAAGGGAGAAGCGATTGCTTTAAATCGTATTGTTTAATATAATAGTCTAATATGAATGTATCTCTAGAATAATTGTGGAAAGGCACAGTTATGCATGTATTCTTGGATTGTCAGGACAGGTAGATCCAAAAAAGGATAGTACCACCTTTCTTATGTGAATATCTATTTTAAATGTTTTTAAATTAAATAGCGGTTGTCCATTTTTTGGACTAAGGTGATGTGGGGTTTTTTGGATTTTTGTCTTTTATTATAGAGTGTATCTGAAGATATGGAACCTTGGCACTTGGACACTACATGTACACTGGAGATCACTGGGACTTTTAAACGTTTTATACGTTCTATGTTTTCTACCTATTTTACACTTTTACTCTGGGACTAATGAGTTAATTGGTGGAGGAGGAGCACTGTTTTGGCAATTAAGGCTATAAGATGTGGTTTGATCATGTGATTGTTACACTTGAGAAAGGGTCCATGTGACTCGAAACATGTCGTGTGTACAATAAAGCACTAACGCAGCAGAGCTCTGCAGTCTATGGCATCCTTTCACTATCTTCTTGCTGATACACTTGACACTATACCAGGGGCAGCATGGTGGGTAGCAGTTCTGCCTTTCAGCACTGGAGTCTTGAGTTCACTTCTGGCCTGGGCACTATCTACAAAGCATTTGCATATTCTCCCCGGGTCTGCATTGGTTTCCTCCAAGTGGTTTCCATCCACACTTTAAAAACATACAGGCAGGTTAAATGGCTTCTGATTAAATTGAATTAAGGGGCAGATTTATTAAAGGAGAACCAAACCCCTTTGGCGCTAAAATCCCTCCCCTGTGTTGACCCCGCTCCCTCCTGGTCTACCTCCCCCCGGGCAAATGCCGCTAAGTTGCTACTTACCCCTCGACGCAGGTCCTGTCCACGGAGTTCACAGGAGCCATCTTCTCCCGTGCGGTCTTCTTCCTGGATTGCCCGGCGTTTGGCGGCGCATGCACAGTAGGAGTATTTGCTGGTTTAGCTCTACTGCACATGCCTGAAAGTCATGAAGTTTCCGAAAAAAGAAATCGGAAAACTTTGTGGCTTTCGGCGTATGTATATATATTTTCTTTGTAAAGCTATGTAGAATATATGTTGTGTTCTATAAATACCAGGAAATAAATAAATACCATAGAAAGCAAGAATCCATCTCCTCCAGTATATCCAGCATTGTGATGGCACAGAATCAGTCCATGAGTGCCCTACTTTGTCAAACACCTATACTAGATGTAATGAGTAGCAGTTGCAGAAATAGACTGAACGACCTCTAGCAGAAAATAATGCCAAAGGTAGTCAGGATATTCTGCGTTTCCTACAAAGTATTACATCTCATCTGGATTCCAACCTCAACAGAATGAATCCCGGACATTTGTTTAATCTGTAATTAAAGTTTAAGTTGGGCAAACATTCTAGACAAACATTTTAAAATAATTTCTAGTTTCGTACACACCCAATTTCCAAACCCCTCTGTGATGCCGTGAGGTGAGAGTCGAGTCTCATGGAGGCAGGGTGCCAGGCATTAAGCTGCTGCGTGCACTAGTCTCTTCACAAAAAGAAACTTTTGCTGCACCATCCCCTCTCCTCTTGCGAATCATTGTCCCGCCTCCTATCCTAATCCTAGCTCTCCATTGGGCAGAAGAGCCGCACGTTGTGGGAGGGGAGTTGCTCTCTCTCTGCCTCTGTTTACTAGCAAAGCTGCCATAGAGAGGGGAGGGCAGGGTAGGGCCCGGAAACCAGGCAGAAAATTGAAGCCAAACATTTAGCGCAGGAGCAGCTGTTGGTGAGAGTGGAGACAGAGACTCCTGACACTTACTGGCAGTGGCAGCCGCAGGAAGCGCGGAAACCGTGGAGACTGCGATGACGCTTTCCTCCGATTTACTGGCTCTCTGCTGCTCTTGGACTTGGTTGCGGGTGGCGGCGGGCCCCATCGGGGGTGCAGGGGCTCGGGCCCTGGCACCGTCGCACCCTTTGCACCCCCTGTATTTCCGCCACTGTGTGTAATGTGCCTCTTCTAAAGTAGTGAGATTATGTAAGGCAGGGGTTTGATGCAGATCACTGCATCTAACTCGCCTCCCTTACCCCTAAAGTGACACAAGGGAATGGAGTTACTAAAGAAATCTCCTCTAATCCCATGTCTGATGATGCCGGATAATCTTGTACCCACCGCTGTGACTAATAAACTCCATTGAGCAATGTCTCTAATCCCTTCCCACTGCTCCGGCCCTTTTTACCAACATTTTAATGATATTCCGCTACTTAGTGGATCGATACCCGAATGTAATTGTCAAGTCAGGGTCTAGAATTACGCCTAAAGATTTCTTTGGTCCTTTTCACATGTGTGGTTTTTTCTTCAAGTATGAAATGTTTTATGTTCTCTGTCTAATTTATCCTTTTAAAAGCTGTAGCCCCATTCTTTTCTTAACTGTCACTTCAGCGCCATCTAGTGTCCATTTCCCTTTACTCCTGAATGATGTGATTTATGGAACCTTTGCTCTAGCGCCATCTTGTGTTCACCGTATGTTCATTAATTAACATATATTCAACTATAGCATCGTCTATGGCTTTTTGGTTATCTAGTATGTTTAACCAGGCAGGGTTTGGTTTGGCGTGGTTTTACCTGTTGGTTTTCCAGCATAATTTGGATTTCTAGGGGCGCGTAATTGGACACCCCCCTGGTTAGGTATTTGGCACCCCTTACTCAGTGCTCTTCGGCTGACAAATGCAAAGTCAATACGCGACAGAACCTTATGTGATTCAGAGAAACAAGAAAATTGGCTCACATCTGTATGTACATGCCTCCAGGTTTCTATTAGGCCTGTCTGCGCTGTTAGCTCATTTAGGTTAGTGGCTTTGTTATGGTGTATACTATTGTCCTTCCTAAGCCTGTCCAGGTTTGTGTCAAGTAAAGTGTTGAAGTCCCCCATAGCTATTACCTCAGCGTGGGTAATTTGCAGCAAACTCCATGAGTTGGTTTAAGCAGTTGTCCCGATAGGGGGGAGGTATATATATATTGAAGCTAGTATCACTTCATGCGATTGAATGAAGCCATGTATGAATATATAGCCGCCTTTGCGGTCCTACTTTGCATCTATCAATCTGAAGGGGATACCACGGGAAATTAGGATTGCTACTCCTGAGGAATAGTTGGAAAACTCGGCATGGTAATACCATCCCACCCAAGGCTTTTTCAAAGCTAGGGCTTTCTCGTCGGCCCTCCGGTTCGGGCCTACTAGAAAAACATTTATCGTAAGTAAGTATGCTTCTTGCCCTGGTGGTGCAGATCTCTCTAGACAGTCGGCACTCGTCAGTACAATGTAGAAGATTTAAGAGAATAGCACAACACCATGTATGTTGCAGGTGGGGAGCTTACTCCTTTTATTTAAAGTGACCACATTGATGCACAGGTGGTCACTTTAAATAAAGCGGTAAGCTCCCCACCTGCAACATACATGGTATTGTGCTATTCTCTTAAATCTTCTATTTTGTTGGTACAGAACATGCTCAGGTTTTGCCCAATAAGACAATTTCTGGTAGTGGGCTATAGAAGTAATTCATAGATAAGGGTTGAGAATGTTTTTTTTATTATACTATACAGCAGATGGACAGCAGCCAGATATGCATTTATTTGACAGGCAGTGTCAGAACTGGGACCCACTGGCATGTCCACGTTATTAGTTTCATTATATTTCCAACCCTTGACTCTACATTGTCCTTTCAGACCCAACTTCTTTCTCTCCGCTGCCTGAGGAAGCTTGCTGCCCCCCCCTCGTGTGCTCATCTTTTTGCAACAGAGGGGGTCAAGGGGGAGGTCCACAATGTTGGCGGAGGGGTCCAGGGCCAATGTGCTCTCTGCGCTTGTATTTAGATTTTTTTTATCTTGGTAACTAATAGTATTTGAGAGATAAGATACTTCAAGGTGAAAACTTTTAGGGGATTTTTGGAAATGTAACCACATATAAACATTTAGGAAAGGTTTGTGGCTTGATGCTTTGGAGTAGAAAGACAAGCATATCTACAGTTATTGGGATTCAGTGGAATGTGTACTTTCCAAAAATATGTTTTTGGGGTTTAATGTCCCCTTTTCTACCTTTGCCCCTCAAAGAAATCTGAAAATGTGTTGATTTTGCAGTATCTGGAATGACAGAACTGATAGCTCAAATGGGGTGTCTTCACTTTGGGGCCCCCATATGCCACATACTTAGATAAACCTATACGTATACATGTCCGACCACAGAGTCAACCTATATCAGTGGTACAAGGATATCTAATAGAAATAATTTCATAAAAATGTTATCTGTAGGTGTATAGAACTGACTCTTTGCTGTGACAGCGGTGCCACCAACCAGTGTGTCAATCAATAGGAGCTGCAGCCACAGAGTGCTGTCCATGGTACTGAATGGAAAAGGCAGTTTAAGCTTCCCTCAATGGCTGCATTAGTTATTGCAGTATATGTACCATAAGTCACATGTTAGATATGTACTTACTATAGCAAATGTGTTTTATCCACACAGGAATCCCACCCGAACCCTCCCACCAACACAGAAGTTGCATTCTGATTGGCCGACCAGGTTGTTCTCTCTCCTTTATAATAAACACAAGGCAGTGATTGTTACGCAGCACATGAAACCCATTGTTTGTGTTTTTCTGCCCAACTCCCTGCACCTCTGGCACACAGAACTGGAGAATATTCCGGTTTGACCAATTGTGTTTGTGCAATGAAAAGAAACACCCGCTTTGTTTCTAACAATAGAATGTAATAGAATGCAGGGAACCTGCCTGCCCCTCTACCCACGTAGGGAACCTGCCCACCCCTTTACCCACACAGGGAACCCGCCCACACTTTTACCAACGCAGGGAACCCCCCTACCCCTTTACACGCTGGCAACATGCCTGTCCCTTTACCCACCCAGGGATCATGCCTGACTTTGACAAAGCTTGTGCACAAGCGAGTGAAAAGGCACATCAGGTGATACAAATTTTTAAACTATTAGGCAGGGAGACGGTCCATTTAGCTTGCGGGTCGCTGAATGGGCGGAAGGGTTGGTTTGGGTGGAAGCGAGTGGTTTACACTACGCTAAGAGTCTGAATTCACTTCTGCTGAGGCTTTTAAACTTTCCCCTACAGTACTTGGTGATACGCTCACACCAAGGAAACTGAGCGGCTATATTCCGGGGTGCCGAATGAGAAGCACATTATGGGGCAAATTCACTAAGATGCGAAGTTGTGCCAGGCGCAACTTCGCCGCACTTCGCCAGGCGTAGTTTCGCCAGGGCTCCGCAAATTCACTAAAATCCGAAGTTGCGCACAGGGGTAGCGTAAGGTTGCGAAGTTGCGCTAGCGTTGATTCGCTATATAAAGCGAAGTTACGCTAGCGAAGGCTAATTTGCATACGGCGCGAAATTTAAATTTCAATGGAGGAACACGTATCTGCACTACAAATGCCTAGAAAACCTTCAAATCAGCAAATAAAATTTTTATTTTGCCCTAAACGTGTGCCCACTGTCTAGGTAAGTTGCCATGAGTCAGGAAATGTAGGGGGGGAGGAAGGGGAGCCCCAAAAAATTTTTGATCTTTTTCAGCCTATCAGCCATCATGTAGAAAACACGCCAGCGTTTTATGGGACTTAGAAAAAAAATTGACTTTTTCTTTAAACAATCCCTATCTACTCTATTGGGCTTCGCCAGGTCTGAGGTGGCGAAGGAAGTCTAGCGTAAAAGGTAGCGTTCAGTACACTGCGCAAGTTAGTGAATTTGCGTAGTTTCGTCGCTAGCGAAAATTCGCCAGGCGTAAGGTTGCGAAGTAACACCAGTGAAACTACGCCAGCGTTCGTCAGTGAATTTGCGCAGTAGCGAAAATGCCAAACGCTAGCGAATTAACGCAAGCGTTCGGCGCTTCGCGGCTTAGTGAATTTGCCCCTAAGAGAACAGTGCTGGTAGAACCAGGAAGTGTATCATTTTAAGTACATCTAGGGCACTGTGCGGGTGAAGTCCCCTTTGCTTTATCATTTAGTACTATAAATGAATGATGCGGTGGAATCAGCGGTGCTTAATTGCAAGCACACTAAGAGATGTGTGGGTGTCGGTTTCCATCTGACCACCTGAGGGCTCTCAGGCTAATTTGGATGCTGATTGCAGCCTGACAGAGTCGCATTGGCCCCACTGTCACTGGAGATAGGTCTGCAACAGGAGGGATGGCTGCCAGAAGTCGCCACTCATTGCTCAGTGTTCTGCCGGGGCTGGTTCTGGACATTCGCCTCCAGGTTTATCCTGCCCAGAGTGGCCGAGCTGCAGAGAGCCAGCCGGAGGAGAGCGGGTGCGAAGGGGGGGTCTGTCAGGTGGACAGGCTGTGAGCAGCGGGTGACAAGTTGCATTAAGGAGTGATTACAACGGGGTAATAGGTTGGCAGCAGCAGCAGCTTCACAACGACATGTTGACACATCAGCATCACATCACTGACACATTTCCTGTCGCTGCCAAAGTCGCATCGCTTCCGGTTTTGGCAGAAGGCGTGTTAGGGGCAAGATGTGGAGCGCAGATCTACAGAGTGAGTTGCCCTATCGCCGTTTTTGAGTATACAGGAAGCAGTTTTTTCAAACAGTATTTTTTTAATAAAACATTAATATTAATAAACTTTATTCAGGGTAGTTCTATTATTAGTGTGGGTAGAATTATACATGTAATTGCCACTGTAACATCTTTCTCTGAGTTCTAGGGTATTTATACATGTAATTGCCACCGTAACATCTTTCTCTGAGTTCTGGGTTATTTATACATGTAATTGCCACCGTAACATCTTTCTCTGAGTTCTGGGGTATTTATACATGTAATTGTCACCGTACCATTCCTCTCTGTCTTCTGGGGGTATTTATACATGTAATTGCCACCGTACCATCTTGCTCTGAGTTCTGGGGGTATTTATACATGTAATTGCCACCGTACAATCTTGCTCGTAGTTCTGGGGTATTTATACATGTAATTGCCACCTTACCATCTTTCTCTGAGTTCTGGGTTATTTATACATGTAATTGCCACTGTAACATCTTTCTCTGAGTTCTGGGGTATTTATACATGTAATTGTCACCGTACCATTCCTCTCAGTCTTCTGGGGGTATTTATACATGTAATTGCCACCATACCATCTTGCTCTGAGTTCTGGGGGTAATTATACATGTAATTGCCTCCGTACCATCTTTCTCTGAGTTCTGGGGGTATTTATACATGTTATTGCCACCGTACCATTCCTCTCTGTTTTCTGGGGGTATTTATATATGTAATTGCCACCGTACCATCTTTCTCCGTGTTCTGGGGGTATTTATACATGTAATTGCCACTGTAACACCTTGCTCAGAGTTCTGGTGGTATTTATACATGTAATTGCCACTGTACCATCTTGCTCAGAGTTCTGGGGGTATTTATAAATGTAATTGCCACTGTACCACCTTGCTCAGAGTTCTGGGGGTCTTTATACATGTAATTGCCACTGTACCATCTTGCTCAGAGTTCTGGGGGTATTTATAAATGTAATTGCCACTGTACCACCTTGCTCAGAGTTCTGGGGGTATTTATACATGTAATTGCCACCGTACCATCTTGCTCTGTCTTCTGGGGGTATTTATACATGTAATTGCCACCGTACCATTCCTCTCTGTCTTCTGGGGGTATTTATACATGCAATTGCCACCGTACCATCTTGCTCTGAGTTCTGGGGGTATTTATACAAGTAATTGCCACCGTACCATCTTTCTCTGAGTTCTGGGGTATTTATATATGTAATTGCCACCGTACCATTTCTCTCTGAGTTCTGGGGGTATTTATACGTGTAATTGTCACCGTACCATCTTTCTCTGAGTTCTGGGGGTATTTATACATGTAATTGCCACGTATCATTCCTCGCTGTCTTCTGGGGGTATTTTTACATGTAATTGCCACCGTACCATCTTTCTCTGAATTCTATGTTTATTTATATATGTAATTGCCTCCGTACCATCTTTCTCTGAGTTCTGGGGGTATTTATACATGTCATTGCCACCGTACCATCTTTCTCTGAGTTCTGGGGTATTTATACATGTAATTGCCACCGTACCATTCCTCTCTGTCTTCTGGGGGTATTTATACATGTAATTGCCACCATACCATCTTTCTCTGAGTTCTGGGGGTATTTATACATGTAATTGCCACCGTATCATTCCTCGCTGTCTTCTGGCGGTATTTATACATGTCATTGCCACAGTACCATCTTTCTCTGAGTTCTGGGGGTATTTATACAAGTAATTGCCACCGTACCATCTTTCTCTGAGTTCTGGGGGTATTTATACATGTAATTGCCACCGTACCATCTTGCTCTGAGTTCTGGGGTATTTATACATGTAATTGCCACCGTACCATTCCTCTCTGTCTTCTGGGGGTATTTATACATGTAATTGCCACCGTACCATCTTGCTTTGAGTTCTGTGGGTATATATACATGTAATTGCCACCGTACCATTCCTCTCTGTCTTCTGGGTGTATTTATACATGTAATTGCCACCGTACCATCTTTCTCTGAGTTCTGGGGTATTTATACATGTAATTGTCACCGTCCCATTCCTCTCTGAGTTCTGTGGGTATTTATATATGTAATTGCCACCGTACCATCTTTCTCGGTGTTCTGGGGTATTTGTACATTTAATTGCCACGTATCATTCCTCTCTGTCTTCTGGGGGTATTTTTACATGTAATTGCCACCGTACCATCTTTCTCTGAGTTCTGGGTTTATTTATATATATAATTGCCTCCGTACCATCTTTCTCTGAGTTCTGGGGGTATTTATACAAGTAATTGCCACCGTACCATCTTTCTCTGAGTTCTGGGGTATTTATACATGTAATTGCCACCGTACCATTCCTCTCTGTCTTCTGGGAGTATTTATACATGTAATTGCCACCGTACCATCTTGCTCTGAGTTCTGTGGGTATTTATATATGTAATTGCCACCGTACCATCTTTCTCTGTGTTTGTACATGTAATTGCCACCGTACCATTCCTCTCTGTCTTCTGGGAGTATTTATACATGTAATTGCCACCGTACCATCTTGCTCTGAGTTCTGTGGGTATTTATATATGTAATTGCCACCGTACCATCTTTCTCTGTGTTTGTACATGTAATTGCCACCGTACCATTCCTCTCTGTCTTCTGGGGTATTTATACATGTAATTTCCACGTATCATTCCTCGCTGTTTTCTGGGGGTATTTTTACATGTAATTGCCACCGTACCATCTTTCTCTGAGTTCTGGGGTATTTATACATGTAATTGTCACCGTCCCATTCCTCTCTAAGTTCTGGGGGTATTTATACATGTAATTGCCACCGTTCCATCTTTCTCTGTGTTCTGGGGTATTTATACATGTAATTGCCACCGTACCATTCCTCTGTCTTCTGGGGGTATTTATATATGTAATTGCCACCGTACCATTCCTCTCTGTCCTCTGGGGTATTTATACATGTAATTGCCACCGTACCATCTTGCACAATGCCTTGTAAGGCTATACGTTTATTGCTACTTTTTTTTTTTTTATTCAGGCTCTCTGCAAATCAATTTATATTTGCTACGGTAACGTGGACATTAGCAAACAGACTGCTCAATCTGCAAACTGGAGAGCTGCTGAATAAAAGGCTAAATAATAAAAAACATTGCAAAGTTTCTCAAAATATCCCTCTCTGCACCATATTAAAGTTAATGTAAAGGTGAATGACCCCTTTAATGCTGCACTGATTAACCCTTGCCATTAGCACAGTAAAAATGTATTTCAGACTCTCGTGCTTAGATAGTTTGAGAACAGGTATGGGACCTGTTATCCAGAATGCTCAGGACCTAGGGGTTTCCGGATAACAGATCTTTCAGTACTTTTGCTCTTCATACCTTAAGTCTACTAGAAAATCATGTAAACGTTAAATAAACCCAATGATCTGGTTTTGCTTCCAATAAGTATTACTTTCATCTTAGTTGGGATCAAGTACAAGGTAATGTTTTATTATTACAGAGACAAAGGAAAATAATTTTTAAAAAGTTGGATTATTTGATTATAATGGATCCTATAGGAGACAACCTTTCTGTAATTCAGAGCTTTTGAAGGGAAGTGCCTGAGATCCTCACTCAAGGTGATAGTAGTGCCGAAGTGGCAAATAGCTGTACCCCACTGGTCCCACCTCACTGGGTGCAGAAGAGCAGGTGGGGGGGCAGGTAGGCAGTGCTGTCTGTAGGGAGCTCTTATATATCAGGTCCTTTAGTCATATACTAAGAAATTCATTAGGTAGAAGTACTAATCCTGATACATAATACATACATAATGTATTCACTTAAATATTTGTCAATACTACAACTCTGACACCTACTATGGTTTTGATAATATAATCAAAACATTACCAAATGAGAGCCACTATAAAGGCAGTGTGCTGTTGGGCATCACTCTAGTGTCTCTCAGACTGATGCCAACCTCTCGAGTCCCAATGAAACAGCTGATTGAGACTCGACTGGACCCCTCGCTCCCTGTACATGGTATTAGCAAAATACAGCATTGCATTCCCCTTGTTCTGATAATAGGGCAAGATGGTCTCTTGGATTGTTGCTGTAACTTTGGGATAGTGTTTAGTAAGACAGGACGGTCTCTGGGATTGTTGCTTTTTCTTCGGAATAGTGTTTAGTAGGGTAAGATGGTCTCCGGGATTGTTGCTGTATCTGTGGGATAGTGTTTAGTAAGGCAAGATCGTCTCAGGGATTGATACTGTTACTGTGGGATAGTATTTAGTTACGCAAGATGATCTCCAGGATTATTGCTGTGACTGTAGGGTAGTGTATAATAAGGCAAGATGGTCTCCAGGATTGTTACTGTTACTGTGGGATAGTTTTTAGTAAGGCAAGATTATCTCCGGGATTGTTGCTGTTACTGTGGGATAGTTTTTAGTAAGGCAAGACGGTTTCTGCGATTGTTGCTGTTTTTGTTTTTGAGGCCCCTATATGCAGTATACTTACATAAACCCATACACATTGGCCATAAAACTGTTCAGTGGAATCCTGGCATTCATAGAGTGTTTTACCTTGGTAACCAATGATATGTGGCATATATGATGCTGTAGACTAGAATCTTTGAGCTAATTTTTCAAAAAATTCACTAGTTTCTACAAAAAGATTATAATTTTAGAAAAGAATTGCAACTTGGTAGTTTGGAGTACGTAGTATATACCCGCCCTCCCTTACCCCGTGCCCACCGCATCCGACTTCCGGGTTGCTTTTATAGACCCGACCCGAGCATGTGCAGCGTCTATAAAAGACGAAGTCAAATGCCGGCATTTGACAGTGGCGGGTGGGGAGATCAGAGGGTAAACCCGTGGGTATCGGGCCTGCCCGCACATCACTAGTACATAGATATATGTTCTTATTATTTGCCAGAATCTGCTTTTTCTAATGTGTAGTTTTCTAGGGTAAACCTACAGTTAGTTGAATGTTTGGCCTTGAAATCAAACTTATGGAGTTTTGGGCAGCAGTGCTTTGGAATTTTAGTAGTGAACTGCTTGGAGTTTTAATCTATACAAGTGAGAAATATTCATTAAATTATATCATTTGGTATTGACGTGTTGTGGAGAACTTTCCAAATATACTGTGTCTCGTACATAAAATAAATTATGTGTCTGATATGTGTGATTGTATTATGTGAAACATGATTTTTTTATTTCAAATCAGCCATATCGGCCTGCAGTGAAAGGGTTAAATCTGTAATTACAGCTTTAATTACCAGAGATGGGTTAGATTAGACATTAGCTGTATATATAGTGTTTGGCCACTAGAGGGAGTAGTGAGACACATAGGAGGTTCGAAGAGGGTGGAGTTTAGAAGAATATGAAAGGAGACAAGTCACAGGGGCAGATGTGCATCAGAGGAGGAACATCTATTGAAGAAGCCACTTTGCAGTTGAACCACAGCCAGGACCCAAGTAAGTAGGAAGTGTGAGGCCTGGTTAGCATAGGATTAGTTTTCTTATAGTCACAGCTCAGCCCTTTAGAGGGGAATGTGGTGACAGGTCCCCTTAGCATTAGGGCTGCATAAGCATGGTGGTTTTATTCAATGTTATTTATTTAGTGGGGTTGCACATTAATTATGGTAGATTTGGAAATCTTAAGTAGCCCCAAAAAAAAACCCTGGGTTTTTTAATTAACAATTTTCATTCATTTGTCTTTATCAAGAATATGCCATTAAGAAGCAGAAGAAAAGAGTAAAAAGAAGAAGGGATGGAATTGAGATCATAATACAGAAGAAGACAAGACATTTCCCGGGACACTCTCATGGTAATTATTATGGCTTTTGTTGGTACAGAACATGTTCAGGCTTTGCCCAATAAGACAATTTCTGGTAGTGGGCTATAGAAGTAATTCATAGATAAGGGTTGAGAATGCTTTTTTATTATACTATACAGCAGATAGACAGCAGCCAGATATGCATTTATTTGACAGGCAGTGTCAGTGTCAAAGGGAGTCAAGGGAGAGGTCCATAATGTTGGCGGAGGGGTCCAGAGCCAATGTGCTCTCTGCGCTAGTATTTAGGATTTTTTTTTATCTTGGAACTAATAGTATTTGAAAGATAAGATACTTCAAGGTGAAAACTTTGAGGGGATTTTTGGAAATGTAACCAAATATAAAAATTTAGTAAAGGTTTACGGCTTGATGCTTTGGAGTAGAAAGACAAGCATATCTACAGTTATTGGGATTCAGTGGAATGTGTACTTTCCAAAAATATGTTTTTTGGTGTTAATGTAGCCTTTTCTACTTTTGTCCCTCAATAGAAATCTGTAAATGTGTTGATTTTGCAGTATCTGGAATGACAGAACTGATAGCTCAAATGGGGTGTCTTCATTTTGGGGCCCCCATATGCCACATACTTAGATAAACCTATACGTAAACATGTCCAACCACAGAGTCAGCCTATATCAGTGGTACAAGGATATCTAATAGAAATTATTACATAAAAATGTTATCTGTAGGTGTATAGAACTGACTCTTTGCTGTGACAGCGGTGCCACCAACCAGTGTGTCAATCAATAGGAGCTGCAGCCACAGAGTGCTGTCCATGGTACTGAATGGAAAAGGCAGTTTAAGCTTCCCTCAATGGCTGCATTAGTTATTGCAGTATATGTACCATAAGTCACATGTTAGATATGTACTTACTATAGCAAATGTGTTTTATCCACACAGGGAACCCGCCCGCCCACCCCTTTACCCACACAGATGTTGCATTCTGATTGGCTGACAGGGTTGTTCTCTCTCCTTTATAATAAACACAAGGCAGCAGTTGTTAAGCAGCACATGATGCCCATTGTGTGTGTTTTCTGCCCAACTCCCCGCACCTCTGGCACACAGAACTTGAGAAGATTCCAGTTTGACTAATTGTATTTGTGCAATGAAGAGAAACACCGCGCGCACCCACTGTCCAATAACTGGTGCTTTTTTTCTTGACCCTGGGAAACCAGTGCAATAGAATGTAATGGGCATGGTGTGCAGAGTGGGGGCAGGGATGAGATGCCACCAGGTACAGGAGAAGAGGAAAGCGCCAACAGTTCTGGTATTAGAGGTGCTGGGCATGTGCCGTTTCGGGAGGATAAGGGAGTTGTAGTTTAACAACTTGAGGATATGGGAGTTGTAGCAAGAGGGCCACACACCTGGCAGTCAGGATTTAGAAACATCTATTTCAATTATCTACACACCCTGAAGAGTCACTATGGGGGGTTATATTAGGCCAACAGCTTGAAGGTTCTGTCGAAGGAACAGATGGTGATTAGTTCTCCGTCCCATGAAATGTTCAATCCTGTGACTTTCCCTTTGTGGCCAGCGAGAGTCTTGGTTGGCCCCCACAGAGGGTATGTCCACACTTTGGCTGTGTTGTCATAGGCGCCAGTCAGCAGATAATTCCCACTGGTGGCTGTTATGCAATGAGAGAGGGTATAACAGATTTTTTTCCTCCTTGCCTGCTTGTGGGCTGCACCACACCCTGCATCTGCCCTCCCTCCTTGATGCCTGCTTGTAAGCTGTGCTCCTTCCCACCACTGGAATCTCCCCAACATAAGGGCAGGTAAGGGGCAGCCCAACATCAGGCATCTTTTTTTCCCATAATTATATTAATAATGATTATGAAGATATAATTATAATGACCCAGAACACCGGGTACCAATAAAACACAGCAGCACCCGTGTGTCACTTGTAGTAAACATCTTGCCCCTCAGGGGAGACAATCCCAGAGGAGTAAAACACAGCGAGCACCTTTTCTCTCTCTAATAAAGAGGCTGTTCTGCCCCCATTACCCACGCAGGGAACCCGTCCACCCCTTTACCCACGCATGGAGCCCACCCACCCGCCTTTTTACCCACAAAGGGAACCCGCACGCCTGCCCCTTTACCTACACAGGGAACCTGCCCGCCTGCCCCTTTACCCATGCAGGGAACCTGCCCTCCCCTCTACCCAGACAGTGAACCCACGAGCCCCTTTGCCCACGCAGGCAAACCGTGCACCCCTTTACCTATGCTGGTAACCCATGCACCCCTTTACTCACGATGGGAACTCGCCAGCCCATTTACCCACGCGTGGAACCCGCCCACCCCTTTACCCACGCAGGCAACCCACCCGCCCCTTTACCCACACAGGGAACCCGCCCCTTTACCCATGCTGGCACATGCCTGTCTATTTACGCATGCATGGAACCCGCCCACTCCTTTACTCACATAGGAAACCCACCTGCCCCTTTACCCACACAGGGATCCCACCCCACCCCTTTACCCACGCATGGAACCCGCCCCATTACCCACACAGGGAACCCGCCCCTTTACCCAAGCATGGAACTTGCCCCTTTACCCAGCACAGGGAACCCGCCCCATTACCCACGCAGGGATCTCGCCTGCCCCTTTACCCACGTAGGGAACCCGCCTCTTTACCCACGCTGGCAACATGCCTGTCTCTTTACCCATGCATGGAACCCACCCCTCTACTCATGTAGGAATCCTACCTGCCCCCCTTTACCCACACAGGGATCCCGCCCGCCCCGTTACCCATGCATGGAACCTGCCTCTTTACCCACACAGGGAACCCTCCCCTTTACCCACGCAGGGATCTCGTCCACCCCTTTACCCATGCAGGAAACCCACCCGCCCCTTTACCCATGCATGGAACCCGCCTACCCCCCATGCAGGGAACTCGCCCCGCCCCTTTACCCATGCATGGAACCCGCCTACCCCCCATGCAGGGAACACGCCCGCCCCTTTACCCATGCATGGAGCCGGCCTTCCCACCCCTTTATTCACTCAGGGAACCTGCCTGCCCCTTTACCCACGCAGGGAAGCTGCAAAACCCTTTACCCATGCAAGCAAACCGCTCCTTTATCCACGCAGGGAACCCACCCACTTCTTTACCCATGCAGAAAACCCACCTGCCCCTTTACCCCTACAGGGAACCCACCTGCCCGCCCCTTTATCCATGCAGGGAAACCTGCCCGTCCCTTTATCCATGCAGGAAACCTGCCCACTCCTTTACCCATCATGGAACCCTCCCATCCCTTTACTCATGCACGAAATCCACCCGCAACTTTACCCACGCAAGGAACCCGCGTGCTCCTAACCCATGCAGGGAACCCGACCGCCCCTTTACCCATGCATGGAACCCGCCCACACCTTTACCCATGCAGAAAATCCCGCCTGCCCCTTTACCCACGCAGGGAACCCGCCCACACCTTTATCCATGCAGGTAACTCACCCGCCCTATTACACACGCAGGGAACCCGCCTGCCCCTTTACCCATGCAGGGAACCCGCCTTCTCCTTTACCCACGCAGGGAACCCTCCCACCCCTTTACCCATGCATGGAACCCGTCCACCCCCTTTATCCATGCACGAAATCCACCCCCCCTTTACCCACGAAGGGAATTCACCCGCCTCTTTTTCCCACGCAAGGAACCCACCTGCCCCATCACCCATGTAGGGAACCCGCCTCCCCCTTTACACATGCAGGGAACCAACCTGCCCATTACCCATGAAGGCAACCCGCCCACTTCTTTACCCACGCAGGGAACCCGGCCACCCCTTTACCCACGAAGGGACCCGCGGCCTTTGACAAAGCTACTAATTTTTAAACTATTAGGCGGGGAGATGGTCCATTTAGCATGTGGGTTGGTTGAATGGGCGGAAGGGTTGGTGTGGGGTGGAGCGAGTGGGTTTACGCTATGCTGAGAGTCTGAATTCACTTATGCCGAGACCTTTAAACTTTTCCCTACAGTACTTGGTGGTACACCCTTAAAGGCATTGCTTTAAAGTAACAAGACTGCCGTTTGGAGTTGGAGCATTTTCCTGGTTCGCTACAACTAGGCGCATGCGCCGAAAGTGATGAAAATTACCAAGCGCCAGAAGAAGAGCAGGACCTGGATCAGAGCGTAGCACGTCATCTGCAAGGCAACTCTGGTGCTTAACACTTGCAATAGTTAGTTATTAATTATGTCTTTTCTGTGTCTTGCAGACCCAGGTACAATCCTAGCCTGTTGCTTGAATGAAGCACAAGCGATGTGGCTACCTGGAAACTCACACTGTTCACCACTCTTCCTCTCAGAATTCAGTGTATTCATAATAAGGCACAGCTCTTTGGGTGCAGCCCATAGGGCTAAATGCAAAGTACAAAAAAAAAAAAAACATTTTTAATTGTTGCACCTTGCAAATGATCCCTTTATATGCAGGCAGATCATCTAGACATCGTTATCTGAAATAGATGGATGCAAGTGACACTGTACCCCCTTCCTGTAAATAATAAGGATA
Organism: Xenopus laevis; assembly: GCF_017654675.1. Classification (NCBI taxonomy): domain Eukaryota; kingdom Metazoa; phylum Chordata; class Amphibia; order Anura; family Pipidae; genus Xenopus; species Xenopus laevis. The sequence goes on from NC_054385.1 coordinate 31,869,932, forward strand.
TTCGATTTCACTAAGCGGTTGATTCTGCAACCATATAAAGGCACAAGGCTGAACGTTGAGTTAAACATTAGACTATCACTCGTGTATTATAAAGGATAATGAACCCTCACTGTAAGTTATAAATATATTAGAAGTCGCTGAGGGATTCAAAAGTTATTTAGGAAACTCTTGATGATCACTCATGTATTATAATGGATAATGTAATCCATATAAACTCACGAGGCTGCCAGGCTGAGTTATACAGGGAACTCTGAGTATCACTTGTGTATTATAAGGGATTATGTACCCCTTATCGTTAAATTATAAGGATATTAGATGTCGCTGAGGGGGTTTGTCACCATATAAAGGCACAAGGCTGCAGCTAGAGTTATTGTGGAAACTCTGAGTATCATCCAAGTATTATATGGGATAATGTACCCCACTGTAATTTATAAGGATATTAAAGTCACTAAGGGTTTCGGGACATATAAATGCATATGGCTGCAGGCTGAGTTAGCCAATTGACTGTCACTCATATTATAAGGGATACTGCAACCCCACTGTAAATTGTAAGGATATTAGAAGTCAATGAGAGGTTGTAGCCATGTAAAGGCGCAAAGCTACAGGCTTATTTATACAGGGACTATAAAGGATACTGTACCCCCTAAATGATATGCGTGTTAGATGTAACTGAGGGGTTCTGTGACATAAAGAGACAAGACTGTGGACTAAGTTATACAGTGGAACCTTAAGTATCACAACAGGTATTTAAGAGATTGTGTGCCCCCTACCGTAAATGTTAAGGTTATTTGCTTTCACTGAGGGGTTCTGTGACCCATATAAGGCACAAGGCTCCAGTCTGAGTTCTAGAGGCAACTCTGAGTATCACCAAGTATTATTGGGATAACTGTACCCCCACTGTAAATTATGAGGATATTGAAAGTCACTGAGGGGTTTGAGACCATATAAATGCATATGGCTGCAGGCTGAGTTAGTCAGTTGGCTATCACTCGTATTATAAGGGATACTGCAACCCCACTGTAAATACCGTAAATGTTAAGGATATTTGCTTTCACTGACGGGTTCTGTGACCATATAAAGTCATGAGGCTGCAGGTTGAGTTATACAGAGATCTTTGAGCATCACTCATATACTATAAGAGACAACGTACTCCCTACTTTAAATGATAAGGATATTAGAAGTCACTGAGGGGTTCTGTGATAATAGAATGACATAAGTTTGGAGTTTTTGATCTATACAAGTGAGAAATCTTCATAAAACTATATTTATATATTTATATATAGATATTGGCGCATTCAGGAGACATAGAACTTTTCAAATCTGCTGTGTTCTCTTACATAAATAAATTGTGTTTCTGATATATGTGTTGTTTTTATGGGAAACATGATTTTTCTTTCATTTTTTAGACACTTAGAAACCAATGCTTTTTTGCGAAAACTTTTTTGGCTGATAAAAATGTAACTCTAAGCAGCTTCCCAATATCATTCATTCCAAATTTTCTGTTATCTGAATTGCTGGTTATAACTCCTGAAACAATGTACCTCTAAGCAATTTTTCCAATAGCCATTCATTCCTCATTCTTTTCTGTTCTCTGAACTGCTGGTTCGGACTCCTGAAACAACATAACTCTGACCCTTAAACGATGTAACTATGCAACTTCGCAATATCAATTAATTCCTCAATTCTCACTTGGTTTATAGTCATGTGTAACTGTCATTGCGATTGTCTCTGTCCCTTTAATTTCTCATTCTCGCTAGGGTTTATAAACAGTGGAAATGTCATTGCTATTATCTGTCACTATTTGTTAACTGTATTGGCAAATGCCAAATAATACACAGTAGCAGCTCCCCCAGTATGTTCCTTTATAATTATATACTTTCCTTTCCAGAAAATACTCTCTTTCCGTGGTGCCATTGATTTGGCTCAGATTAAAGGTGTCGAGATTGCGATCACTGATCTCAGCAATGCTTGCAGGAACAGATACCCCTTCCAGGTAAATCAAAGAAGTTACATACACACATTGTCTTTTAATTGCCTTCCAATTATCTCAGATGTGGGTATGCACGTGAAAGAGATGTAACATTATAGGACCGCCATAGTCTCATTGGTCTCCTGTTTTACCTCATGTATTTTGTTGACAAAGTCCATGGAGATCTGAATGTGGAGTACTGTGTTGCTACAGGAGTTAATTCTGCTGACAGTCGGCCTTAGAGGGGATTGGTGTGGGGTTGAGAAGGAATGGAATGCTTCTCGTTACCAGGACCATTAGCAGGACCCCCACCACCACTACCACCACAAAAGCTTCTTATACCTGTACAGAGAGTTACCTAAAAACTAATCCATCATAAACATCCCCCTATATCAAGCATATCCATTTATTAAATGCCTGTTATAGTATCAATGGGGCACATTGTTAGAAATGCTGTTGGATTGTGGCCTATTGAGTAAAGCAATATTTAATACATTCCAATCATTAGAGTTCAGTATGTATAATACTATAGTAGGTAGAATGACCTTATATCTGTGTCTTTCAGCCCCATCATGTACAATTAACCAAGTCCCACAGCAGAACCCACTATAGCAACTCACCTGCAGAGTATTAAACCAGTTCTTCAATTAAACCCTCTATGAGCAACACAACACAGTTTTACCCAACCCTGTTCTGCACTTGCAGATGTTCATCAGCCCAGCGGTATATTTAGATACACACAAACGCACATCCCTTCACACAATTGGTCAGTCACCTTAAGCAGAATGAGGCACAGGAGACCCTCCCTTCAATATTCACCATAGTTATTCAATTAAAAACACAGAGACATGTTTATGGGAAAGCTGTTGGTGGGAACAGGAGATTTATTGATTTAAAATATGCAATTATTGGTTGGGCATCAACAATAATCAACAGCTGATGATCCAGAGGAAGGCAAAAAACCCCAGCACTTGCCAATTTGAACTGAGGGGTAAAAATTCCTTCCTGACTCCTTCAAACGGCAGTCGGTTTATACCCTGGATCATGGCTAGACACAGACACACACAAACATAGACAAACACTCACAGACACACATAGACACACACAAACACACAGATATGCACAAACAGCCACGCAGAAGCATGCAAGGAGCAGGGGTTGCGTTGGTGGCAGCAGAACTGTCTGAAGAGTCTTCTGGTGGAACACTGAAAAGAAAAAGTTTGAAATGATTAAAATAAGAATTAATTACAGGACTAATACTTGTTTTTTTATTATATAAAAGGCTCATTCTCAGCTACCTGCATGCACCTTTTATTTTATATTGATCAACCTGGTGCCAGTCTTGCTTCCAGTGAAAACCCATTCCCAAGGTGGATATGTGAGCAAATGCTACAGCAGTCCTATCAGAGTTACCTACCTCCCCCCTCATTGGCCTACTAGAGAACCAGAACTGATATCTGTAGTCTTGGCTGGATTCTTACCCAGAGTACCTGGGCACAACCTAAAGGCACCCCTACACGCCTAGCAGTTACGCACCATGACGAATCAGCACGTGAGTGTAGAAGAGCCATACCCACTTGTGGCCGCCATTCTTTTATTCTACTTAATTTGGGCACCCATATGATAGGCAGAGGAGGCTGAGAATTAGAGTTGCACTGGCACATTCGGGCATCTGCGAGATAATAAGCAATAGCCCATAATAGATACATACCTAAATCCTCTGTAGTCCTTCCTTGGCCGCTTCCTTGGAGGAGCTTCTCTCCATCCGCTCCCTCTTCTTTATTCTCCGCTGCTGGAGCTTCCTCTTCATTCTTTTCTCTTCATTCTTACCTGTTCTTTCACTGCAGGAGATTGCTCCTCCATCTTCTCCTGTTGCTCCTCTTGCTGTTCTTTTCCGGGAGCTGCTTCTTCCTCCCTCTTCTTTTTCTTTTGCGTCATTCTTCTTTCCCCGTGAAGGGCATAGGGCTCCTCTTCTCTGCTGCAGTGGCTCCATCCTCCTTTCTTAGCGCAGGAGTTTGTTTGTGCGTGTGTTTCTTACTATGTTTGAAAGGGAAGAAAATGTCAATATTGAGTCATTATTGTCATATGTTTCCAAAGTATTGCCAAACTACAATCTGATCTACTGGAGGATTAAAATAGCCAGATAGACTTGTACCTAAGTAATAACAGTTGTACCTTCTACACACCTGTCCCTACTGTAACACATTGGGCAGTTACTGAGCTAAGTAAGTTCCATGCTGGGTTTCATGCGGAGATAGGTGCTATGGTTGTAGGGACCTAAAAAAGTTCCACTAGTTTCTGTGCTATTTATTATTAGTATGGCCAAAGCACCCAGAGCTATGAGAAAACATCTATTTTTTGAATATGTTATGTGCCAGTAACTGTAATTGAAAGTGGTAATTGCAAAGTACATACCGAGCAGCTTCCCGCAGCTTCTGCTCCCTCAAGAGCTCGATTTCAAACTGGCAAAAATGATGTTTGATGGTCTGTGAGCACAGGGGAGGCACGAGGATAGGAGCAAAGGGGAAAGAAAGGAGACAATTAGAATTATGGCTGTATATGTGCTGCTAATAGTACCTTTTAAACACCCAAGAAAAGCATCAGGGACAGTGATCCCAGGTGAACTTACATTCTCCAGCCTCTGATACTCATATTTCTGCCTCCGGTTTTGCAGTCGTGTTGGATGACCCTGTGGAAGAAGAGAGTCAGTGTTAAGCACTTCTTGTACAAATGCCATTATTGTGCCCATGTTGCCCCTTGTAATAAAACTCTATGCAGTGTCTTAGCATAACCCCATTTTTGTTGCTGGTTAAAATGACACTTGGATGGGTGACTTTAGATGCCCCCCCCCAGGGGACAGGAGAGAGAATGAATAATATTGTTCTTAATTATTATAGAGACACACAGTGAATAATACCTCTCCTATAATAATAATACTAGTGAAACTTACAGGAGGCAGCTTGGCATTCTTGAGGGAGGCACGTTCCCTCTTGAGCACTTCCTGTAACATAAAAGAAAGAAGCGTGAGATAAGAGCTGGCAATCTAATATCATTTGTTCCCTATTTATCAAAAACCTCTATTCTGCATTACATACCAGTGAGTCGAGCATTAAACTGTATTGGGCAATGTTCTCCTTGGCCCTCATCCTCGGGTCCTCAATACAAGTAAGAAGGAAGTGTTTTCTGAAAAAGAAAAATACCACTGAGCATTAATAAAATATTTTCCAGCCTTATTGCCCTTGCAATAAGCACCGGGCAATAGCAAATGATTCCCAACATGTCATTTATGTTTTACTTACATGTTGAAGTTCTTGCTGTATTGGACCCAGTAGTGATCTTCTGCAGGAAAAACACATTTCCATTAAATACTGAGCTAAAGGGTGAAAGGAATTCACATATAATAAAACTAACAACATAAGGAATGATAAAGAATATTGGATTTTACCGTAATAAGAGGCAAGGGCCTCAAAGTCTGTATATTCCTCCCTGAAGTTCTTCAGGACGGAGTACAGCGTCTGGTAAGTGAAAGGAAAGAGCATTAGTGACAGAATACTAAAGGGCTCTAAATGCTGCTCATAGTCAGTCTCGCTCTGAGGAGAGTAGAGACAGAAAAGGGTTTGGGGTTTCTATGGGGCAAACATGCCAGGAATTAAGGACATTGTATTCTGAAAAGGAAATAAACATAGTGATAGGATTCCCTGGATGTCTGTTCTACCTGCACAGATGCAAATGGTATGGCAGCTCCCACCTATATGTATAAAGGAAACGGCGCAGACAGCCAGCCAGCTGCTTATGGAGAGCTTATATAGAAGCGTGAAAGGGAAACACCAGTTCAGATGAGAGAGGAACTTTTAACACACATGCATTACCTTGAGAGATGGATTTCTCAATGATTTCTCCATCGTCGAAATCTAAAAGGACAAATGGACATAATCAGGCAAAATGAAGTCACAGTTAAAGGGTTTGTTCACCTTTAAATTATTTTTTTGTATGATGTAGAGGGTGATATGATCAGACAATTTTCATTCGGTTATCATTTATTGTTTGTGGTTTTTGAGTTATTTAGCTTTTTTCAGCAGCTTTTAAAAACGTTAATGAATACCAATTGAAAGTTGCTTAGAATTAGCCATCCTATAACATACTAAAAGTTAACTAAAAGGCAGGCCATCCATTTATTTCCTTATCTGTATTCCCCCATTTATATGAAACATTGTTCCACTCAATGATAAAAGCCCATTATTAATGCTGCTGATGGATTTGCTTCTTATAAATCCCATATACAGTAACCGTATGGGCTCATATGCACAAAGCCACGTGGGACTCCACCCCCCAAGTGAATTTAGGACAGACTCGCTGAAGAAGAAATCAAGTGCTGTATCAGTTGAATTTGCAAGATTACCTCTTAAAGAAGATTCTCCTAAGGGGGGAAAAAAAGGGAGCGGCACAAGGCCGGGCCACCCCGAGGGGGGCCTTCCCTAAGGAACCCCTGGCTCTCTCTTACACTGTTCAGATGAAGATGTTATTAACTGAACAATGGAGAAGCCAAAAAACCCAGATGTTATTAGGCAGGTCTGAAGCACAGAAGTCGCTGTCCAAAAATGCAGGAAAAGCACCGTAGCAATCTGTATAGAAAGAGAATAAAAAGACAAGTTAATGAATTTAGTACTTAATATTTCCTATATAATACAGAGGAAGGCAGAGATCTATTTTCCCCTAAACTAGAGCTTTGTGTCACTTCTAGCAGGTACTGGGCCTCAGTTTCTAGAATGCTGGAAGTTTCCTCACACAGTCAATTTGCTGAAAGCCCTGAATAACTGCCAAATCCTGGTCTGTGTCTCCCAACCAGCACTAACATTAAAGGCATCTCCCAAGCATATTTTATGGGAAAAGTCTCCAAATTCACTAAAATCAGGGAGAGGAGCAACATCTTGCTAGTCTGGGGGCATCACCCAACCTTTTCCCGTCTTTCTTTTACTATAGTAAAGGTTGTTTGTCAGAAAATCTCTCAGATGGAAATATACACTTAACACAGATCCAACCAACGGACTAAACCAACTGTCAAATCCCTAAGTCTCCTCTCTTCTTATGGGACCTTGGTGTATGTCCTCCACTTATTTGCTATAACCCCCGACTGTCCCCATGGGCACGTGCATCTGCTGTTCTCCCCTAGTTCCAGACTTGTATAAAGGGAACATGTATTTATCTACAATGTTGGTACATAAGAGCAGGGCACATCATACACCCAGGGGGCAAAGGGCAAATCTCTAAGGAGCCTGTCAATACTGGGAACACTAATTTATCAGCTTATGTTGTGGTACAGGGGTCCCCAAATGTTACCTTCAGTAGATAATGTGAATATCTGCCGACAGTCCTGCATTAATTGCCAAATCCAGGGTCTGTGTCTCCCTACCAACACTAAGATTAAAGGCATCTCCCAAGCACAAGTTAGGGAAAAAATCTCCAAACTCACTAAAATCAGTGAGAGGCACAACACCCGCTAGCCTGGGGGCAGATATCGCCCCAATTCCCCCTCTTTTTGCACTAAAATAAGGGTTACTTGGCTAAAAATGCCCAGAGGGAAAGTTTGCTTACCTCTCACCACAGTGCCAACCAACGGACTAAACCAACTGTCAAATCCCCATGTGGAAAGTCACTTCTGTTCCCTGCTCTTAAAGGGGAAGTGTCCCTTGTTGATGAGTGAGGTTTATATGGCATTTATTTCTAATTAGATGTGCACTACATACACAGCCTATTAAATACACAGAACATTGCTTTGTATGTGTGGCTTATTGAATCAGTGCAGTTACTGCGCTGCCATATTTGTTGGATCCATTCATTCATCAGCCATGGTATCAATCAGTGCTGCTTCTGTTGCTTAGTCTGGTACAACCGGTTTGGGCCTTTGCTTGTAGGGCATCCATTCTTCAGGTAGAGATGGGGGTTACAATTGTATTTATTGCTTATTGAGCATTTTTTTATTATTTGGAATATGTCCAGCCAATCTTGCTCAGGGATTGAGGTTTGAGTCCATTTCCCAAGACAAGTACAGTTGGGTTAGTTGGGGAGTTTGTGTTCCAACATTAGAAAGAGTCTGTGACGTCTATTTATAGCGCTATGTGTTTCAAAGCTGGTTAGTGGTCTACACACAGTATTTCCTATTGATATAACGTTTCAGCTGTAGGTACCTCCACTTGTTCCCAACTCACTGCTTTTCTTTGTGTTCTAGGAACATGGGGATATGGTCTTTTTCCGTGCCTAGAAGGTGCCTCGATTGAAGATTCTGGAGCCCAAAAACAGTTTTGTATCCCTTATCTTCAATCCCAGGTAAGTAGTCAGTATTGTTTCTTATTGGGGTCCGTGGTGATGTATATGGAGCCAGTGAACAGTTTTTGTTTAGCTGGTGCCATATAATTAAGCTATTGCGTATCAGTGGTTGTTCTAGGATGAGGGTTGGGGTTTTTGGATGTACAATTTATACAGGCATATGGTATGGTACAGACTAAATTGTATAGGAAATACATTAACAGAAAATTCCTTGGGTTAGCAAGCAAACAATGGCAGGGCTGTTGGCTTTTGAAAGCCTTATAGACAGGATGTAGGTCATAGGGTCTAAAGTAGGGATGCACCGAATCCACTATTTTGGATTTGGCCGATTCCCTGAATCTTTATTCAAAGGTTCGGCCTAATACTGAACCGAATCCTAACCCTAATTTGCATATGCAAATTAGGGGTGGGAAGGGGAAAACATTTTTTACTTTCCTGTTTTGTGACAAAAAAAGCGACCTTCTCAGGTAGGTATTCATTTAGGGTAGAGACTATTTCTGCCCAGTAATCTTTGGAGTGCTGGGTATTCCAAAGGTTGTGAAACAGCTATATGCTGTTTGCAGCAAAGGCATAGTGGTGAAATCTCCGGGTTATTCTGTGCAACTTTTTCTTGGGTATGATTAGCCCTTATACACAAGATAAAGCTGTAGGATTTTAAGTCTACAGTATCTCTTGCCATTGTGTATCTGTCAGGTTGTCCACCTCCGCTTCCCAGGCTACCGGGCACTTGAACTCAGACTTATTGTTTATATACTCCTGGATACTCCTATACACCAGTGAGAATTTGCGCTTGGAGTGGCCTTACTGTACCAGTGCAACCAGTGGGTTATCCATATCAACTGTGGTTCCTTCAAACTAATGTTGAACTATAGAATTAGCTAGAAATATTGTACATTGTGTTTTGTGCTTCTGTACCAGCCCAAGGCAACCATAGCCCTAAAGCAGTAAAGATCTGTGTCTCCAAATATGCCCAGTAGCTCCCCATCTTCTTTTCTGCTGATTCACTGCACATGCTCTGTGCTGCCGTCACTTACTGAGCTTAGGGACCCACTCACAATATACAGAATATAAATGTCACAATATAAGGCTGATGAGTTATTAAATAAAGATAATTACTTAATGTCAGCTCAATATGATGGGACTTACTGTGAGGCTTGTAGAATTCTATGGGCAGACCATTAGGGAACAAGTCTATGGCTTCTGCACTTCAGTCACTGTTATTTCTGAGTCTAAAAACACTGGCATGGTCAGGTTAAAGTTTGTGACAGTTAAGGGAGTGCAGGAATTGGTGTATTTTTCACAGGCTGTCTTTGTTTAGCCTGGAGCTATATAGGGAGACATAGAAGTCTGTTAGAGTTTTGTTGTATATGGGTTAGTTTGGTTGTTAGTTCTCTAGTTTTAGTAGCGTAATGGAATGTGGTTGTCTGTACTCTATCCAGGTGCGCTAGCATTCTCCCTGCCTGCTCTCAAAATCAAGAATATTGAGTTGTTCCTGCGCTGCTTTTGCAATTGGTTAAACTTGGTGGACAGCCAGCTCATCCTGTAGGGCTGTAACTCGGTTCTCTAGCTCCTCTTGAACTTTCTGTGCTTACTTTTTGAACCCCTTAAAGGAGAATTCAACCTGTGGTGGGAAAAAACTTGTACCCCCCACCCCAGGTAGACCCCCCCCCTTCAATTTGCAATCAAGTTTTCATTATTTATCGTTTTGAGTTATTGAGCCTTTTATTCAACATCTCTCCCATTTGCGATTTCAGCCATCTGGGTGCTAGGTTCAAGTTAACCTAGCAGCCATGCATTTGAATGAGAGACTGGAATATTAATAGGAGTGGGCCTGAATAGACAGAAGAGTAATAAAAAGTATCAATGACTATACAGGGCATTTGTTTTTTAAGATGGGTCAGTGACCCCCTTTTTGAAAGCTGGAAAGAGTCAGAAGAAGCAGGCAAATAACTGAAAAAATTATAGAAAATAAATAATGAACAACAATTGAAAAGTTTTTTAGAATCGGCCATGCTATGACATACTAACTAACTTAAAGGTGTAACACCCCTTTAAACACAAGTCTTGTTCCAGAGAGCCAGTAAAAAAGTGCAATATCTTGGCAGGAGAAAGCCATCTAACAGCAAATTTACACTTCCAAACTTTTCTAGGGAAAAGGAAGACGTGAAGCCGGTTAGTCCCAAGTCAGTGAAACCTCAAAGCCAGAGGAGAAGAGAAGAATCAAGTCTAGGAAGCAGCCAAGTCGTAGCTTTAAATTGGTTCCAACGAAGCGAGAACTTTGCCAAAGTCAGGAGCGGAACTTGGTGAGTATCTTCTGAGACGCCTGTGCACCCCAGATACAGCTGCAGAGGCATGTGTATGCACTACGTCATTTTGGGGTGTCTAAACGCCAGATACTTTATTAATCCTATGTACAATGGGCAACAAAATGTTCAGTGGACCCCTGGAATTCATATTATACATCATATCTGTATACAGATAACTAGAATCTCAGCTGCCATAAAGAAAGCCAGGACTCTCTGTACTGGCTCTCTGTACAGCAAATTAGGGGCTGTTCCTGTTGAATTGTGCTTAGTACAGGGGAATACCCTATGCAACAAATCAGCCGACAGTTGAAAAGGGTTAAAGAGGAACTCAAATCCAAAAACTTTTTTGGGTAAATAAAAATGTAACTCTAAGCAGCTTCCCAATATCTATTTATTCCTCATTCTTTTCTGGTTCTTTGAAACTGCTGGTTCTGACTGCTTGAAACATTGTAACTCTAAGCTGCTTCCCAATATACATTAATTCCTCATTCTCACTAGGTTTATAGTCATGTGTAACAGTCATAGTGATTGGCTGTCCACCAGTTGGGCGTAACTAACAGAGGTAAGCCGACCCAGCAGTCGGCGGAGGGCCTGGAGTACAGGGGGCCCGAGCACCGAATATAAAAATTGTGAGCAGAGCACACATCTTGCCAAGTTGCCGGCCCACCACAGAACGCCGCTTATTATTTGCAGCTCGCACTTGTGCATTAAGATAATCACGCCCCAAAGGCGGTACGTACTGCGTGACGTCACAGCCTCGCAGCATGGATTAGCAAACTATGAGTTGTTTTCAGAATATCTGGACTGTCCTTCTAAAAGGCGTGACTCGTGGGCGGCAATGCCTTAGTATCTGTGTGAGTGTGACCAATAAATGAAAGACATCGAAATATTATGATATTCACCTTGATTTTTTTTCAACATGGCTTACTTATCATCAAGCACAGTTTTCTATTTTACAGGAATGTATTCAAAGCTTTTTGGATACCTGGTTTCTTTATAATAGTTCCCATACTTTGGGCTTATTTTATCAGGCAGAATATAGACAGGGCAATGGTTGCCACATGTCCAGTTTTAAAATGGACATGCAGTTTTAAAAGGACTGTCCGGTTCAAAACCTTTCTATCCAGTTTAGAACATTGAAAATACTGGACAGAAATCCAGCCAGTTGGAAGTGAAACTCCAGCATCATAACCTCAACTAACATCATTGTGCCTCCTCTGACATCATCATCATCATCACGGCTGGATTCCCTCAGAGGCACCCTGAACCCTCTAGGTCCTAGCGCCAGCTGTATGCTTTCACACGCACGCCCCCCACAAGTGCACATACGCATTCGCTGGAGCACCAGGGACCTGTGGACCTTACTACGTGACTTCTGCACTGAAACCCTTTTCAAAAGAGCAAACAGATTTGTTTATATTTTAATTTTGAAATCTGACATAGGGCTAGACATATGTCAATTTATCAGGTCCCCCAGTCAAGTGACTTGTGCTTCAGTCACTCTTTTACTGCTGCACCGCAAGTTGGGTTCCCCCCCCACACACACACCAACCAGTCCATCAGCAGAACAATGGATAAGTAACCAGATAACAGCTTCCCTGGTAGATATAAGAAAAGCACTCAATAGTAAAAAAAAAAAACATGTCACGGAGAGACTGTCGTGTTACATTATGTAGGACAATAGCCTGTCCGAAAGCAGTTCCGTAGTGCTGCACTGGCTCTTTGCTGAAAGCCTATGACCAGACAAAATGACCTGAGATGGCTGCGTACACACCAATATTACAACTAAAAAATTGACTAGGAATGAAATTGTAACATGTAGAATTAATTATTTGCAGTGTAATTTAGAATTGCCATAACCAATAAAAATCATGATGGCATCCCTTTAAGTCCTGTTTTTGTATGTTGCAGACAGCAACACCTGTAGTTGCACTAAATGTGTTGCTTAAAATTCCTAATTATTTTCCAGGACTGATTATCTTACTTGATACTTTATAATTTTCTTTTGGAAAAAAAACAAAACCCTGTGCCACATGAATTTACACTGGTGTGTTAACAGTGGCGTAACTTGACGAGGAAGCAGAGCCAGCAGTCGTGGGGGGTACAGGGGGGCCTGTAGGGGGCCTGATTCCTCAGTAGCATGTGCAACCGGCAGGGGACAATTTTGGGGCAGAGCAACGTCACGTCGAATGGGCGTGTCCCACCTAATGCCTTCACTCTCCCATCAGTGATCAGGTGCTTTTGAGTTCTTTGTTACCCCGTGAGAGTGCGCACTGCTGAGGGAGCTGGCGGCTGGGCAGGATAAGCAGAGCGGGGAGTCACAGCCATGTGACGCACAACTAGGGTTGCCACCCGCCGGTAAAACACCTGCCGGGGCCGGTATTACAAATTTACCGGCAATGTTACAAATCCCCCGCCGATGAAAACTTACATTTTCGTTGGCTTCGGGGTTGGCCCGCCCCTTTTGTGATGCTACTCCACATGGCTCCGCCCCTTTTGCGGCACCCTCATCGGCCGGTAATTTTGTTTTTTAAAAGGTGGCAACCCTACGCACAACACACTGACCATCGTGTGCCGATAGAGAACTGAGGGCCTGTGGGTTGTGTCACTGGCTCTTGCAGCAGCTGGTACTTACAATCCACCTGTCTGTTTCACGTTCTTCAACACTTGGCTACTTTAAGCACAAAGCCTGGAGATTCGAGCTCCTTTTGAAGGCCTCAGTCACAGTTCCTTGTTAGAACTTTTTCTTTCATTCTCTTTGAGGTTCTTAGAATGTCTCCATCGTGAATGGTGCCCAAAATAAATGTAGTGGCAGGTGTGAATACTGTTTCATTTGAAAAACCGTTTCATTTGCAAGACATGGAGTGCTGGAGTTGGAGAACTTTCTGTGTGGTGCTTGGGGAAATACATTGTCGTCTTATTAAATGCCATCACACTGACACTGCTTGGTGTTCGTGGGGGAAACAGGGACGCCCCACCTGTGTAATAATGATAATAATTAATATTGGTTGGTATCATTTTTAAAATTTTTATATAATATTATTTTGAATTTGTACAGTCTGGATTCGTTTTTTGCCCAGAGTTTGCTGCATTTACTGAATCAGCTGCTAGGACTGAAATTTTTTTTCAGGAAATGCAGCATTATTGGTGTGTGGGTATAGCCAGGGGTGCTTCGCCAATGAGGCAAGTTGAGGCTGTCGCCTCAGGCGGCAGCGGCCCCACTAAGGTACGCAGGGCAGCAAAAATGCTGCTCCCTGGTACTTTAAGAGCGAATTTCCGGGGGAGGGGGACAGCATGCAGGCAGCGGATGGGCCAGGATCGCCCCTGGGTATAGCTACCATAAGGGGATGGAGAAGGTACTACAACAGGTACCCTTGGCAGAGGCAGGTTCGGACTGGCATTCAAAGTTTCTAGCATGCAGAGGCCCAAACAGCTCCCCCACAGGTCCAATAAATAACGTATTTCTATGGCATGGTAACAGCAGCCCCTCTGGCAGGGGAACTAAATACCTGCAAAGTTTTTATTTGAGAGCCACTAAGTGGGCAGGGTTGTGGTGAGCGGGTTGGATTTTGATTTGATCATAGACAGACAGGTCAGGTCAAATGGGAGAGTGTGTGGTAGATCAGAAAGCAACCCCATATATGCATAGGGCAATTTTTTACATTGGGTTAGGGTTGCCACCTTTTGGCCTGGTTGAATCTGGCAGGGGGCTAGGACGTAGTGAACGGCGGTTGGCTGATCGCCCCCTTAATCATAGGGAATCCTGTCCAATTTCCTAATTTGGAAAACTAGCCAGCAGTTTGACGTGGGCAGCCTTAAAAACCTGGTCCAAAACCAGACAGTGGCAACCCTAATTGGGGTCCATGTGATTATGGACTAGTAATTAGGGGGTAGGGTCTGCCCTTCCCGGTTACCAACTTACCATATAGTCACAGTAGCATGTGCAACCAGCAGGGACCATTTCAGGGGATGTGCTGCTTATCCAGACCTCTGCAGGGCTTCTGATTTTTTATCCACGAGTGCCTCACTGCCTTTACTGATTATTAGGAGCGATTGCGCTACACTTACGTGCCCATCAAACTCAAGAAATTGCCAACTGTGCCATCCTTCTATGAGCTGTGGGGTATTTATACAATAAATTGCCACTGTGCCATGATTCCATGAGTTCTGAGGGTATTGATACTTGGAATTGCCAACTGTACTATTCTTCTATGAGTTCTAGGGATATTATACATGAAATTGCCTCTTTCTTTCCTCTAGCCCCACGTTTCACTTTCAGATCTTGTAACCTTAATATGACAAGGACTGAGGTGAATGCTGTTCCCCCACATTGCAAAGCAGTTATAAAGGTGGGGGCTCTAAAAGCATTGCCTAACCTAAGACCCCATTAGTCTTAATCTGGCTCTGGGGCCCAGGATTTTTTTTGCGGGGGGTCACTCTTTTTCTGTTCTCTGAACTGTTGCTTCTGACTCCTGAAACAATGTATCTCTTAGCAATTCCCAATATCAATTAATTCCTCATTCTCACTAAGTTTACAGTCATGGTGTTAATTGTCATAGTGATGGCTGTCACTCTTTTTCTGTTCTGTTCTTCATTGTTTCTGTTCTCTGAACTGCTGTTCTGACTCCTGAAACAATGTAACTCAATGCAACTTCCCAATATCATTCACTTCCACATAGGTGCTTAAGACTGGAATATGAATAGGAGAGGGACTGAATAGAAAGATAAGTAATAAAAAAGTAGCAATAACAATACATTTGTAACGTTACAGGCCATTTGTTTGTCTAGATGGGATCAGTGACCCTCATTTGAAAGCTGGAAGAAGAATGCAAATAATTCAAAAACTTTAAAAAAGAAAAAATGACGACCAGCTTGAAAGTTGCTTGAAGTTAGCCGTCCTATAACATACTAAAAGTTACCATAAGGGTGAACCCTTTATAACCTACACCCTTAAAGGCATTGCTTTAAAGCAGAAGACAGATGTTTTTCAGAGACTTGAGGGGGGGTCACATGGGTCATATCTGTTGCTTTTGAATCTGAGCTGAATGCTGAGGATCAATTACAAACTCACTGAACAGAAATGTACCATGTGGCCCCCATTCAAGTCGCTGACTAACTCAGAGTTAGAGCTGAAAAGCAGGAAGTTGGATTCTAGCTGTTTTATTAGACATCTGTTCACTCCAGTCTTTATACATTACATTTCTGACTAACTATATTAGAAACATTTTTTATTTTGCACAGCCTATCTATTTACCCAGTTTTTATTTTCACACTGAACTATTCCTTTAAACTCTGATCATGGATTCAGCAAATCCATGATTCAGTAGTAATACCCATTAATTTTAAAGTGAAGCAATACAAATGCCATTTATTCCATTGCCCTAAAGACACTCTGATTGTACTGGCATTATTAATCTCATAAAGGGAGCTCCGTATTGGCGCATGCGCAGTTGGAGCATTTTCCCAGTTCGCCACAACTGCAGATGCGTCGAAAGTGATGAAAATTACCAAAGGACCAGAAGAAGGCCCGGAGTTTACCAAGCGGCTGAAGATGGCCCCTTGAGCTCCACTGCGCTGTCTCTGCAACAAGGGGGTAATTACCGGCTTAGGGGTATTTACTTGTGTTAACTCCTGTCCTGGGGGGAGCAGGGAGGGCTTGGACTATGGAGGGTAGGGTTTATTTAATAGAATGGGAGTTTAGTTCTCCTTGTGTCACTGCAGTTGGCACAGTAGTAGAACTAATGTTACTGGAGGGGCTGAGAAATGGGTTTCAACAGTGTGCATGGCCCTGGGAAAAGATAGGCCCAATACCTGCCTGCTACAGTAGCAATATGTCAGCCCAAACCCTCATGACTCACAGATAAACCCGTAGGTTTCATCCTTGTCCACACTATGGCAAGATGAGGGCTTATGGTCTGCAGGTACAGGTCATACCTTTCAATGAAATAGCCTAAGTGTTGTAGTTCCAATGTAACCCATGCTCATTACCATTAGCTGGACACAACTACTTGTGGTCTGGATAGCCCAGATAAGAGTTACATTAGTTAGCCAAAAATGTAATGTATAAAGGCTGGAGTGACTGGATGTCAGAACACAACTCCCTGCTTTGCAGCTCTCTTGGTTTCTACCAGGCAGTAACCAATCAGTGACTTGAGGGGGGTCACATGGGTCATAACTGTTTGCTTTGAATATGAGCTGAATGCTGAGGATCAATTGCAAACTCACTGAACACTTATGTCCCACGTTGCCCCCTCAAGTTGCTAACTAACTCAGATTTAGAGAGCTGAAAAGCAGGAAGTAGTGTTCTGTTATGTTACACATCCAGTTACTCCAGCCTTTATACATTACATTTTTGCCTAACTAACTATATTAGAAACACAGATGAGGGATGGTTAAAGAAAGCTGAATAGACACAGGCTGAATATTGGCACAGGATGATTTATGAATATGTAATATTTTGATTGATCACTCTTCAAGTGGAAATGCGGAGTTGGTTAGATTCTTGTTTCAGTATTAATTTTCCATCCATGGACCATCTCTAGCAGTAACTAAACCAAAACCAGTTGTGTATTACAATAGCTTCTACACTTTTCCACACTAATCTACCAATTTCATTTTTTTTTAATTAATTTAAACTCTTTTGGATCAATTATCATTACCCAGACCCAAATTCAAGAGCACAAGAAATGTAAAATTGTGCCCCTTTATGAACAGAGCACTTGCTTCCAGGGCAGTTGTTGCACTCAGCATTTAGAGCCAGATTAAAAATCTGTTGCAAAGATCAGAGCGTAGCACTTCATCTGCAAGGCAACTCTGTGCTTAACACTTGCCATAGTTAGTTATTAATTATGTCTTTTCTCTGTCTTGCAGACCCAGGTACATCCTAGCCTGTTGCTTGAATGAAGCACAAGCGATGTGGCTACCTGGAAACTCTCACTAGCTGTTCACCACTCTTCCTCTCTTCAGTCATAATAAGGCAGCTCTTTGGGTGCAGCCCATAGTGCTAAATGCAAAGTACAAAAAATAAGGCACAGCTCTTTGGGTGCAGCCCATAGTGCTAAATGCAAAGTACAAAAAAACATTTTTTATTGTTACACCTTGCAAATGATCTTAGTAGATGAATGCAAGTGACACTACCCCCTACTGTAAATAATAAAGATTTTCATTTTCATTAAGCGGTTGACAACCATATAAAGACACAAGGCTGCAGGCAGAGTTATACAAGGAACTCTGAGTATCACTTGTGTATTATATGGGATTATGTACCCCCACTGTAAATTTTAAGGATATTAAAAGTCACTGAGTGGTTCAGGACCATATAAATGCATATGGCTGCAGGCTGAATTAGTCATTTGACTATCACTCGTATTATAAGGGATACTGCAACCCCACTGTAAATAGTAAGGATATTAGAAGTCACTGAGAGCTTGTGACCATGTAAAGGTGCAGAACTACAGGCTAAGTGATACAGGGACTCTAAGGGATACTGTACCCCTAAATGATATGGGCGTTAGATGTAACTGAGGGTTCTGTGACCATAAAAGACACAAGACTGTGGACTAAGTTATACAGTGGACCCTAAGTATCACACAGGTGAGATTGTGAGCCCCCTACCATAAATGTTAAGGATATTTGCTTTCACTGAGGGTGTGACTATATAAAGTCATGAGGCTGCAGGTTGAGTTATACAGAGATCTTTGAGCATCATTCATATACTACAAGTACTCCCTACTTTAAATGATAAGGATATTAGTATTATAGACATTAAGCCCGTTAAATTAACGTAGAACATATCCGTTAGTTTGGCACCCTAGGCAAGGACTTCAATTAGCGCCCCCCATCTTGTATTACCATACACAGGTATTTTAAGAGATTGTGTGCCCCTACCGTAAATGTTAAGGATATTTGCGTTCCTGAGGGGTTCTGTGACCATATAAAGTCATGAGGCTGCAGGTTGAGTTATACAGAGATCTTTGAGCATCACTCATATACTATAAGAGACAGCATACTCCCTACTTTAAATGATAAGGATATTAGAAGTCACTGAGAAGTTCTGTGATAACAGAATGACATAAGTTTGGAGTTTTTCATCTATACAAGTGAGAAATCTCCATAAAACTATATATATTTGGTATTGGCGCATTCAGGAGACATAGAACATTCCAAATCTGCTGTGTTCTCTTACATAAATAAATTATGTTTCTGATATGTGTTTGATTTAGGGGAAACATGATTTTTCTTTCATTTTTTAGACACTTAGAAACCAATATCTTTTTACAGAAGTGGAATTACACCAAAAATCTACCACATTTTGAAAGCTTAGGTTGTCCTAAAAACGATATATTGTTTTTCTGGGTAAACTAAAAGACCCGCCCAGGAAAGGCCCCTAAAGTGAAAGAGCGCATAAAAGTACCAAATCAGCCAAATTGGCTGGCAGTGAAAGGGTTAAAGTTGAACTCCATTCAAAAACTTTTTTGGCTGATAAAAATGTAATTCTAAGCAGCTTCCCAATATCCATTCAGTCTTCATTCTTTCCTGTCCTCTGAATTGCTGGTTATAACTCCTGAAACATGTACCTCTAAGCAATTTTTCTAATATCCTTTCGTTCCTCATTCATTCTATTCTCTGAACTGCTGGTTCGGACTCCTGAAACAATGTAACTCTAAGCCATTTTCAATATCCATTCATTACTCATTCTTTCATGTTCTCTGAACTGCTGGTTCTAACTCCTGAAACAATGTACCTCTGACCCTTAAACGATGTAACTCTAAGCAACTTCCAAATTTCAATTAATTCCTCATTCTCACTAGGTTTATAGACATGTGTAACTGTCACTGCAATTACCTGTCTGTCTCTTTCTGTTCTCTTAACTGCTGGTTCTGACTTTTGAAACAATGTAGCTGTAAGCAACTTTCCATTATCAATTAATTCCTCATTCTCTTAAGTTTATAGTGATGTGTAACTGTCATTGTGATTGGCTGTCAATCTCTTTCTGTTCTCTGAACTGCTGGTTCTGACTTGAAACAATGTATCTCTTAGCAACTTCCCAATATCAATGAACTCCTCATTCTCACTTGGTTTATAAACATCTGTCAATATTTGTTAACTGTATTAGCAAATGCCAAATAATACACAGTACCAGCTCCCCAGTATGTTCCTTTATACTTATACTGTATACTGTCCTTTCCTTTCCAGAAAATACTCTCTTTCCGTGGTGCCATTGATTTGGCTCGGGTTAAAGGTGGCGAGATTGTGATCACTGATCTCAGCAATGCTTGCAGGAACAGATACCCCTTCCAGGTAAGTCAAAGAAGTTCCTTACACACATTGGGGGTCATTTTATCAACACTGGGCAAATTTGCCCATGGGCAGTAACCATTCAAATGACTGCATTCATTGTTCTGCTTGCAGCTGGCTTTAAACAGCTAATCACTGATTGGTTGCTATAGGTAACTGCCATGGGCAAATTTGTGTTGATAAATGAGCCCAATTGTCTTTTAACTGCCTTCCAATTATCTCAGATGTGGGTATGCACGTGAAAAGAGATGTAACATCATAGGACCCCATAGTCTCATTGGTCTCCTGTTTTACCTCATGCATTTTGTTGACAAAGTCCATGGAGATCTGAATGTGGAGTACTGTGTTGCTACAGGAGTTAATTCTGCTTACAGTCGGCCTTAGAGGGGATTGTGTGGGGTGAGAAGGAATGTAATGCTTCTCTGTCCATTAGCCGGACCCCCACCACCACTACCACCACAAAAGCTTCTCATAACCTGTACAGAGAGTTACCTAAAAACAAATCCATCATAAACATCCCCCTATATCAAGCATATCCATTTATTAAATGCCTGTTATAGTATCAATGGGGCACAATCTTAGAAATGCTGTTGGATTGTGGCCTATTGAGTAAAGCAATATTTAATACATTCCAATCATTAGAGTTCAGTATGAATAATACTATAGTAGGTAGAATGACCTTATCTCTGTGTATTTCAGCCCCATCATGTACATATTAACCCAGTCCCACAGCAGAACCCACTATAGCAACTCACCTGCAGAGATATTAAACCATCCAGTTCTTCAATTAAACCCATCTTTGAGCAACACCACACAGTTTTACCCAACCCTGTTCTGCACTTGCAGATGTTCATCAGCCCCAGCGGTATTATTTAGATACACACAAACGCACATCCCACACACACAATTGGTCAGTCACCTTAAGCAGAATGAGGCACAGGAGACCCTCCTTCAATATTCACCATAGTTATTCAATAAATACAGAGACATGTTTATGGGAAACCTGTTGGTGGGAACAGGAGATTTATTGATTTAAATATCCAATTATTGTTGGGCATCAACAATAATCAACAGCTGATGATCCAGAGGAAGGCAAAAAACCCCAGCACTTGGCCAATTTGAACTGAGGGTAAAAATTCCTTCCTGACTCCTTCAAACGGCAGTCGGTTTATACCCTGGATCATGGCTAGACACAGACACACACAAACATAGACAAACACTCACAGACACACATAGACACACACAAACACACAATATGTACAAACAGCCACAGAAGGCATGCAAGGAGCAGGGTTGCGTGGTGGCAGCAGAACTGTCTGAAGAGTCTTCTGGTGGAATGCTGAAAAGAAAAAGTTTAGAAATTGTTAAAATAAAAAATAATTACAGACTAATACTTGTTTTTTTTTATTATATAAACGGCTCATTCTGGCTCTACAGCATATCCACTACCTGGCATGGCACCTTTTATTTTATATTGATCACCTGGTGCCAGTCTTGATTCCAGTGAGAAACCCATTCCCAAAGGTGGATATGTGAGCCAGTGCTACAGCAGTCCTATCAGAGTTACCTACCTCTCCTTATTGGCCTACTAGAGAATCAGAACTGATATCTGTAGTTCGGTTGGCAGATTCTACCCAGCAGTACCTGGCACAAACCTAAGGGCACCCCTACACTCGCCTAGCAAGTTACGCACCGAATGACCGATCAGCAACGTGGAGTGTAGAGGAGCCAGTACCCACTGTGGGCCAGGGCATATTCTTTTATTCTACTCTGCAGAGCTGAAAAGCAACAGCCCAATTAATTAGATATATTACCGTTAACCCTCTGTAGTCCTTCTTGGCCGTTTTCGAGGGTCAATGAAGGCAAACCCGCCCACTTCGTTACCCACGCAGGGAACCCGGCCACCCCTACCAGAAGGGACGCCGCGGGCCTTTGACAACTACTAATTTTAAACTATTAGTGCGGGGGTGAGATGGCTCCATATTTTAGCATGTGGTTGACTGTGAATGGGCGGACAGGTTTGATTCAACTGTGGTGGAAGCGAGTGGTTTTACCTATGCTGAGAGTCTGGAATCACTTTATGCCCGAGACCTTTAACTTTTCCCTACAGTACTGGGGTTACACCCTTAAAGCATTGCTTTAAAGACAAGACTGCCCGTTTGGGAGTTGCGAGCATTTTCCTGGTTCGCTACAAACTGCGCATGCCGCCGAAAGTGATGAAAAGTACCAAAGCGCCAGAAGAAGAGCAGGACCTGGATCAGAGCTCGTCTAGCACGTCATCTGCAAGGCAACTCTTGCTTAAACACTTGAATAGTTTAGTTATAATTAGTCTTTTCTGTGTCTGCCAGACCCAGGTACATCCTAGCCTGTTTGCTGAATGAAGCACAAGCGACTGGGCTACCTGGAAACTCTCACTGTTCACCACCTCTTCCTCTCAGGAATCAGTGTATTTCAATTAAATTAAGGCACAGCTCTTGGGTGCAGCCCCATAGGCTAAATGCAAAGTACAAAAAAAAAAAAAAAACATTTTTTTAATTGTGCACTTGCAAATGATCCCCTTTATATGCAGGCAGATCATCTAGACATCGTTATCTGAAATAGATTGGATGCAAAGTGACACTTTACCCCCTTCTTAAATAATTAAGATTTCCGATTCACTAAGCGGTTGATTCTGCAACCATATAAAGGCACAAGGCTGAACGTTGAGTTAAACATTAAGACTATCACTCGTGTATTATAAAGGATAATGAACCCTCACTGTAAGTTATAAATATATTAGAAGTCGCTGAGGGATTCCAAAGTTATTAGGAAACCTCTTGAGTGATCACTCATGTAATTATAATGGATAATGTAATCCATATAAACTCAACGAGCTGCAGGCTGAGTTATACAGGGAAACTCTTGAGTATCACTTGTGTATTATAAGGATTATGTACCCCTTCGTTAAAATTTTAAGGATATAGATTCGCTGAGGGGTTGTCACCATATAAAGGCACTAAGGCTGCAGGCTAGAGTTATTGTTAGGGAACTCTGAGTATCATCCAAGTATATTATGGGATAATGTACCCCCACTGTAAATTATTTGTTAAGGATATTAAAATGTCAACTGCAGGGTTTCGGGACATATTTAAATGCATATGCGCTGCAGGCTGACGTTAGCCAATTGACTGTCACTCATTATTATAAGGGATGACTGCAACCCCACGGCTAAATTGTAAGGATCATTAGAAGTCAATGAGAGGTTGTAGCCATGTAAAGGCGCAAAGGTACAGGGCTTATTTATACAGGGACTATAAAGGATACTGTACCCCCTAAATGATATGCGTGTTAGATTAACTGAGGGGTTCTGTGACCATAAAAGAGACAAGACTGTGACTAAGTTATACAGTGGGACTTAAGTATCACACAGTATTTTAAGGATTGGTGTGCCCGCCTACCGTAAATGTTAAGGTTAATTGCTTTCACTGAAGGGGTTCTGTGACCATATAAAGGCACAAGGCTCCAGCTGATGTTCTACAGGCAACTCTGAGTATCACCCAAGTATTATATGGATAATTACCCCCCACTGCTAAATTATGAGGATAGTTTGAAAGTCACGAGGTTTGAGACCATATAAATGCATATGGCTGCCAGGCTGAAGTTAGTCACGTTGGCTTATCATCGTATGATAAGGGATACTGCAAACCCTAACACTGTAAATACCGTAAATTAAGGATATGTGCTTTCACTTGACGGTTCTGTGACCATAATAAAGTCAATTGAGGCTGCAGGGTTGAAGTTATACCAGAGATCTGTTGAGCATCACTCATTATAACTATAAGAGACAACGTACTCCCTACTTTAAATGATAAGGATCATTAGAAGTGCACTGAGGGGTTCTGTGTAGATAATAGAATGACATAAGTGAGAAATCTTCATTAAAAACTATTATTTAATATTTATATATAGATATTTGGTGCATCAGGAGACAATAGAACTTTCAAATCTGCTCGTTTCTCTTACATAAGATAAATGTGTTTTCTGATATATGTGGGGTTGTTTTTATGGGAAAACATGATTTTCTTTCATTTTTAGACACTTTAGAAAAACCAATGCTTTTTGCCCGAAAAACTTTTTGGCTGATAAAAAATGTAACTCTAAGCAGGCTCCCAATATCATCATTTCCAAATCTTTTCTGTTTATCTGAATTGCTGGTTATAACTCCTGAAACAATTGTACCTCTAAGCAATTTTTTCCAATAGCCATTCATTCCTCATTCTTTTTCTGTTCTCTGAACTGCTGGTTCGGACATCGAAACAAAACATAACTCTTACCCTTAAACGATGTAACTATGCAACTTCGCAAATATCAATTTAATTCCTCATTCTCACTTGCGTTTATAGTCATGCTGTAACTGTCATTGCGATTGTCTCTTGGTCCCTTTTTAATTTCTCATTCTCGCTAGGTTTATAAACATGTGGAAATGTCATTGCTATTATCTGCTCCACTATTTGTTAACTGTATGGCAAATGCCAAATAATACACAGTAGCAGCGCCCCCCAGTATGTTCCTTTATAATTATATAACTTTCTTTCCAGAAAATACTTCTCTTTCCGTTGGGTCCAGAATTTGGGCTTCAGATTAAAGTTCGAGATTGCGATCACTGATCTCAGCAATGCGTGCAAGCGAACAGATACCCCTTCCAGGTAAATCAAAGAAAGTTACATACACACATTGTCTTTTTAATGGCCTATTCAAATATCTTTTTCACAGATGGGTTGGTAATGCACGTGGAAAAAAGAAGAATTTAACATTATATAAGGAAAAAACAATAGTTCTCATTTCGGCTCCTGTTTTACCTCATGATTGGTTGACAAGTCCATGGAAAGAATCTGAATTGTGGAGTACGGTGATTGCCTACAGGGAGTACATTCTGCTGACAGTCCGGGGCGCCTTAGAGGGGATTGTTGTGGCGGTTGAGAAGGAATGGAATGCTTCTCGTTTACCAGGACCATTAGCGCAGGACCCCACCACCACTCACCACCAGAAAAGCTTCTTTATAACCTGTACAGAGAGTTACCTTAAAAAACTAATCCATCATAAACATCCTAATAAGCATATCCATTATTAAATGCCTGTTATAAGATCAATGGGGCACATTGTTAGAAATGCTGTTTGGATTTGTGGTCCTATGAGTAAAGCAATATTAATTACATTCCAATCATTAGAGTTCAGTAATGTATAATACTATAGTAGGTTAGAATGACCTTATATCTGTGTCTTTCAGCCCCATCATGTACATATTAACCAATCCCACAGCAGAAACCACTAAGCAACTCACCTGCCAGAGATAGTAACCACAAGTTCTTCAATTAAACCCTCTATGAGGCAACACAACACAGTTTTACCCAACCCTGTTCTGCACTTGCAGATGTTCATCAGCCCCAAGCGGTATTATTTGGAGATACACACAAACGGCACCATCCCTTCACACAATTGGGTCAGTCACCTGTGTAAGCAGAATGAGGCACAGGAGACCCTCCCCTTCAATATTCACCATTAGTTATTCAATTAAAAACACAGAACATGTTAT
The DNA here is from genome assembly GCF_017654675.1 of Xenopus laevis. Lineage (NCBI taxonomy): Eukaryota > Metazoa > Chordata > Amphibia > Anura > Pipidae > Xenopus > Xenopus laevis. The sequence continues at coordinate 31,895,400 of NC_054385.1, forward strand.
GGGAAACCTGTTGGTAAGGGAACAGGAGATTTATGATTTTAAATATTGCAATTATTGTTGGGCATCAACAATAAATCAACAGCTTGATTGATCCGAAGAAGCCAAAAAAACCCCAGCACTTGGCCAATTTGAACTGCAGGTTAAAAATTCCTTCCTTGACTCCTCCAAACGTGCAGTCGCGTTTATACCCATGGATCATTGGCTAACACAGACACACACAAACATAGACAAAACACTTTCACAGAACACATAGCACACACACAAACACACAAGATATGCACAAACAGCCACAGAAGCATGCAAGAGCAGGGTTGGCGTTAGGATGGCAGCGAACTGTCTGAAAGAGTCTTCTGGTGCGAACACTGGAAAAGAAAAAGTTTAAGAAAATTGATTAAAATAAGAATTAATTACAGACTAATACTTTTTTTTTATTATAATAAAAGGCTCATTCTCAGCTACCTGGACATGGCACCTTTGGATTTTATTATTGATCACCTGGTGCCAGTCTTGCTTCCAGTGCAGAAACCCATATCCAAAGGTGAATATCGTGAGCAAATGCTACACAGTCCTATCAGAGTTACCTAGCCTCCCCCCTCATTGGCCTTACTAGAGAACCAGAACTGTATCCTGTAGTCTTGGCTGGATTCTTACCCAGAGTACCTAGGGCACAACCTAAAGGCACCCCCTACACCGGCCTAGCAGTTACGCCACCAGATGACCGATCAGCACTGGGGAGTGTAGAAGGAGCCAGTACCCACTGTGGCCGCATTCCCTTTTATTCTACTAATTTTGGGCAGGCCCATATGATAGGGAACAGCAAGAGGTTGAAATAGAGTTGCCACTGCCAACATGGGGCATTCTGCAAGATAAATAAGCAATTAGCCCATAATTAGAATACAATTACCTAAATCCCTCTGATAGTCTCCTTGGGACCGGGGGCCTTCCTTGGAGGAGGCTCTATTCCACCTCCCTTTCTTAATTTCCTCCCGCTGGCGGGCTGGAAGAGGTCCTTCCTTTCCAAATCCCCTTTTCCTTCTCCATTCTTACCCTTGTTCCTTTCAACTGCAGGAGATTGCTCGCGTCCATCTTCTCCTGTTGCTCCTCTTGCGTTCTTTTCCCGGGAGCTGCTTCTTCCTCCTCTTCTTATTTTCTTTTGCTCCTTCTTCTTTCCCCTGTGAGGCAAGGGGCTCCCTCTTCGTGCTGCTTGCAGTGGCTCCATCCCTCCTTTTTCTTTAGCTGCAGGAGTTTGTTGTGCGTAATTGGTTTCTTACTTAAGGTTTGAAGGGAAGAAGAACGAAAAATGGTCAAATATGAGTCATTATTGTATATGTTTCCAAAGTATACTGCAACTACAATTGCTGATCACAATGGGATTAAAATAGCCAGATAGACTTGTAACCTAAGTAATAACATTGTACCTTCTACACACCTGGTCCCTACTGATAACACATTGGGAGTTTACTGAGATAAGTAAGTTCCATGCTGCTGGTTTCATCTGCGGAGATAGGTGCTTGGTTGAGGGGACCTAAAAAAGTTCCACTAGTTTCTGTGCTATTTATTATTAGTATGGCCAAAGCACCCAGAGCTATGAGAAAACATCTATTTTTTGAATATGTTATGTGCCAGTAACTGTAATTGAAAGTGGTAATTGCAAAGTACATACCGAGCAGCTTCCCGCAGCTTCTGCTCCCTCAAGAGCTCGATTTGAAAACTGGCAAAAATGATGTTTGATGGTCTGTGAGCACAGGGGAGGCACGAGGATAGGAGCAAAGGGGAAAGAAAGGAGACAATTAGAATTATGGCTGTATATGTGCTGCTAATAGTACCTTTTAAACACCCAAGAAAAGCATCAGGGACAGTGATCCCAGGTGAACTTACATTCTCCAGCCTCTGATACTCATATTTCTGCCTCCGGTTTTGCAGTCGTGTTGGATGACCCTGTGGAAGAAGAGAGTCAGTGTTAAGCACTTCTTTGTACCAATGCCATTATTGTGCCATGTTGCCCCTTGTAATAAAACTCTATGCAGTGTCTTAGCATAACCCCATTTTTGTTGCTGGTTAAAATGACACTTGGATGGGTGACTTTAGATGCCCCCCCCCCCAGGGGAGCAGGAGAGAGAATGAATAATATTGTTCTTAATTATTATAGAGACACACAGTGAATAATAACCTCTCCTATAATAATAATACTAGTGAAACTTACAGGAGGCAGCTTGGCATTCTTGAGGAGGCACGTTCCCTCTTGAGCACTTCCTGTAACATAAAGAAAGAAGCGTGAGATAAGAGCTGGCAATCTAATATCATTTGTTCCCTATTTATCAAAACTCTATTCTGCATTACATACCAGTGAGTCGAGCATTAAACTGTATTGGGCAATGTTCTCCTTGGCCCTCATCCTCGGGTCCTCAATACAAGTAAGAAGGAAGTGTTTTCTGAAAAAGAAAAATACCACTGAGCATTAATAAAATATTTTCCAGCCTTATTGCCCTTGCAATAAGCACCGGGCAATAGCAAATGATTCCCAACATGTCCATTTATGTTTTACTTACATGTTGAAGTTCTTGCTGTATTGGACCCAGTAGTGATCTTCTGCAGGAAAAACACATTTCCATTAAATACTGAGCTAAAGGGTGAAAGGAATTCACATATAATAAAACTAACAACATAAGGAACTGATAAAGAATATTGGATTTACCGTAATAAGAGGCAAGGGCCTCAAAGTCTGTATATTCCTCCTGAAGTTCTTCAGGACGGAGTACAGCGTCTGTAAGTGAAAGGAAAGAGCATTAGTGACAGAATACTAAAGGGCTCTAAATGCTGCTCATAGTCAGTCTCGCTCTGAGGAGAGTAGAGACAGAAAAGGGTTTGGGGTTTCTATGGGGCAAACATGCCAGGAATAAGGACATTGTATTCTGAAAAGGAAATAAACATAGTGATAGGATTCCCTGGATGTCTGTTCTACCTGCACAGATGCAAATGGTTATGGCAGCTCCCACCTATATGTATAAAGGAAACGGCGCAGACAGCCAGCCAGCTGCTTATGGAGAGCTTATATAGAAGAGTGAAAGGGAAACACCAGTTCAGATGAGAGAGGAACTTTTAACACACATGCATTACCTTGAGAGATGGATTTCTCAATGATTTCTCCATCGATCGAAATCTAAAAGGACAAATGGACATAATCAGGCAAAATGAAGTCACAGTTAAAGGGTTTGTTCACCTTTAAATTATTTTTTTGTATGATGTAGAGGGTGATATGATCAGACAATTTTCATTCGGTTATCATTATTGTTTGTGGTTTTGAGTTATTAGCTTTTTTCAGCAGCTTTTAAAAACGTTAATGAAAGACCAATTGAAAGTTGCTTAGAATTAGCCATCCTATAACATACTAAAAGTTAACTAAAAGGCAGGCCATCCATTTATTTCCTTATCTGTATTCCCCATTTATATGAAACATTGTTCCACTCAATGATAAAAGCCCATTATTAATGCTGCTGATGGATTTGCTTCTTATAAATCCCATATACAGTAACCGTATGGGCTCATATGCCACAAAGCCACGTGGGACTCCACCCCCCAAGTGAATTTAGGACAGACTCGCTGAAGAAGAAATCAAGTGCTGTATCAGTTGGAATTTGCCAAGATTACCTCTTAAAGAAGATTCTCCTAAGGGGGAAAAAAAGGGGGCGGCACAAGGCCGGGCCACCCCGAGGGGGGGCCTTCCCTAAGGAACCCCTGGCTCTCTCTTACACTGTTCAGATGAAGATGTTATTAACTGAACAATGGAGAAAGCCAAAACCCAGATGTTATTAGGCAGTCTGAAGCACAGAAGTCGCTGTCCAAAAATGCAGGGAAAAGCACGCGTAGCAATCTGTATAGAAAAGAGAATAAAAAGACAAGTTAATGAATTTAGTACTTAATATTTCCTATATAATACAGAGGAAGGCAGAGTCTATTTTCCCCATAAACTAGAGCTTTGTGTCACTTCTAGCAGGGTCTGGGCCTCAGTTCTCTAGAATGCTGGAAGTTTCCTCACACAGTCCAATTTGCTGAAAGCCCTGAATAACTGCCAAATCCTGGTCTGTGTCTCCCAACCAGCACTACATAAAGCATCTCCCAAGCACATTTTATGGGAAAAGTCTCCAAATCACTAAAATCAGGAGAGGGAGCAACATCTGCTAGTCTGGGGCATCACCCAACCTTTTTCCCGTTCTTTTCTTTTTACTATAGTAAAGGTTGTTTGTCAGAAAATCTCTCAGATGGAATATACACTTAACACAGATCCAACCAACGGACTAAACCAACTGTCAAATCCCTAAGTCTCCTCTCTTCTATGGGACCTTGGTGTATGTCCTCCACTTATTTGCTATAACCCCCGACTGTCCCCATGGCACGTGCATCTGCTGTTCTCCCCTAGTTCCAGACTTGTATAAAGGGAACATGTATTTATCTACAATGTTGGTACATAAGAGCAGGGCACATCATACACCCAGGGGGCAAAGGCAAATCTCTAAGGAGCCTATCAATACGGGAACACTAATTTATCATCTTATGTTGTGGTACAGGGGTCCCCAAATGTTACCTTCAGTAGATAATGTGAATATCTGCCGACAGTCCTGCATTAATTGCCAAATCCAGGGTCTGTGTCTCCCTACCAACACTAAGATTAAAGGCATCTCCCAAGCACAAGTTAGGGAAAAAATCTCCAAACTCACTAAAATCAGTGAGAGACACAACACCCGCTAGCCTGGGGGCAGATATCGCCCCAATTCCCCCTCTTTTTGCACTAAAATAAGGGTTACTCTGGCTAAAAAATGCCCAGAGGGAAAGTTTGCTTACCTCTCACCAACAGTGCCAACCAACGGACTAAACCAACTGTCAAATCCCCATGTGGAAAGTCACTTCTGTTCCCTGCTCTTAAAGGGGAAGTGTCCCTTGTTGATGAGTGAGGTTTATATGGCATTTATTTCTAATTAGATGTGCACTACATACACAGCCTATTAAATACACAGAACATTGCTTTGTATGTGTGGCTTATTGAATCAGTGCAGTTACTGCGCTGCCATATTTGTTGGATCCATTCATTCATCAGCCATGGTATCAATCAGTGCTGCTTCTGTTGCTTAGTCTGGTACAACCGGTTTGGGCCTTTGCTTGTAGGGCATCCATTCTTCAGGTAGAGATGGGGGTTACAATTGTATTTATTGCTTATTGAGCATTTTTTTATTATTTGGAATATGTCCAGCCAATCTTGCTCAGGGATTGAGGTTTGAGTCCATTTCCCAAGACAAGTACAGTTGGGTTAGTTGGGGAGTTTGTGTTCCAACGTTAGAAAGAGTCTGTGACGTCTATTTATAGCGCTATATGTTTCAAAGCTGGTTAGTGGTCTACACACAGTATTTCCTATTGATATAACGTTTCAGCTGTAGGTACCTCCACTTGTTCCCAACTCACTGCTTTTCTTTGTTTTCTAGGAACGTGGGGATATGGTCTTTTTCCGTGCCTAGAAGGTGCCTCGATTGAAGATTCTGGAGCCCAAAAACAGTTTTGTATCCCTTATCTTCAATCCCAGGTAAGTAGTCAGTATTGTTTCTTATTGGGGTCCGTGGTGATGTATATGGAGCCAGTGGAACAGTTTTTGTTTAGCTGGTGCCATATAATTAAGCTATTGCGTATCAGTGGGTGTTCTAGGATGAGGGTTGGGGTTTTTGGATGTACAATTTATACAGGCATATGGTATGGTACAGACTAAATTGTATAGGAAATACATTAACAGAAATTCCTTGGGTTAGCAAGCAAACAATGGCAGGGCTGTTGGCTTTTGAAAGCCTTATAGACAGGATGTAGGTCATAGGGTATAAAGTAGGGATGCACCGAATCCACTATTTTGGATTTGGCCGATTCCCTGAATCCTTATCCAAAGGTTCGGCCTAATACTGAACCAAATCCTAACCCTAATTTGCATATGCAAATTAGGGGTGGGAAGGGGAAAACATTTTTTACTTTCCTGTTTTGTGACAAAAAAAGCGACCTTCTCAGGTAGGTATTCATTTAGGGTAGAGACTATTTCTGCCCAGTATCTTTGGAGTGCTGGGTATTCCAAAAGGTTGTGAAACAGCTATATGCTGTTTGCAGCAAAGGCATAGTGGTGAAATCTCCGGGTTTATTCTGTGCAACTTTTCTTGGGTATGATTAGCCTTATACACAAGATAAAGCTGTAGGATTTTAAGTCTATAATATCTCTTGCCATTGTGTATCTGTCAGGTTGTCCACCTCCGCTTCCCAGGCTACCGGGCACTTGAACTCAGACTTATTGTTTATATACTCCTGGATACTCCTATACACCAGTGAGAATTTGCGCTTGGAGTGGCCTTACTGTACCAGTGCAACCAGTGGGTTATCCATATCACTGTGGTTCCTTCAAACTAATGTTGAACTATAGAATTAGCTAGAAATATTGTACATTGTGTTTTGTGCTTCTGTACCAGCCCAAGGCAACCATAGCCCTAAAGCAGTAAAGATCTGTGTCTCCAAATATGCCCCAGTAGCTCCCCATCTTCTTTTCTGCTGATTCACTGCACATGCTCTGTGCTGCCGTCACTTACTGGGCTTAGGGACCCACTCACAATATACAGAATATAAATGTCACAATATAAGGCTGATGAGTTATTAAATAAAGATAATTACTTAATGTCAGCTCAATATGATGGGACTTACTGTGAGGCTTGTAGAATTCTATGGGCAGACCATTAGGGAACAAGTCTATGGCTTCTGCACTTCAGTCACTGTTATTTCTGAGTCTAAAAACACTGGCATGGTCAGGTTAAAGTTTGTGACAGTTAAGGGAGTGCAGGAATTGGTGTATTTTTCACAGGCTGTCTTTGTTTAGCCTGGAGCTATATAGGGAGACATAGAAGTCTGTTAGAGTTTTGTTGTATATGGGTTGGTTCGGTTGTTAGTTCTCTAGTTTTAGTAGCGTAATGGAATGTGGTTGTCTGTACTCTATCCAGGTGCGCTAGCATTCTCCCTGCCTGCTCTCAAAATCAAGAATATTGAGTTGTTCCTGCGCTGCTTTGCAATTGGTTAAACTTGGTGGACAGCCAGCTCATCCTGTAGGGCTGTAACTCGGTTCTCTAGCTCCTCTTGAACTTTCTGTGCTTACTTTTTGAACCCCTTAAAGGAGAATTCAACCTGTGGTGGGAAAAAACTTGTACCCCCCACCCCAGGTAGACCCCCCCCCTTCAATTTGCAATCAGTTTTCATTATTTATCGTTTTTGAGTTATTGAGCCTTTTATTCAACATCTCTCCCATTTGCGATTTCAGCCATCTGGGTGCTAGGGTTCAAGTTAACCCTAGCAGCCATGCATTTGAATGAGAGACTGGAATATTAATAGGAGTGGGCCTGAATAGACAGAAGAGTAATAAAAAGTATCAATGACTATACAGGGCATTTGTTTTTTTAAGATGGGTCAGTGACCCCCTTTTTGAAAGCTGGAAAGAGTCAGAAGAAGCAGGCAAATAACTGAAAAAATTATAGAAAATAAATAATGAAGAACAATTGAAAAGTTTTTAGAATCGGCCATGCTATGACATACTAACTAACTTAAAGGTGTAACACCCCTTTAAACACAAGTCTTGTTCCAGAGAGCCAGTAAAAAAGTGCAATATCTTGGCAGGAGAAAGCCATCTAACAGCAAATTTACACTTCCAAACTTTTCTAGGGAAAAGGAAGACGTGAAGCTGGTTAGTCCCAAGTCAGTGAAACCTCAAAGCCAGAGGAGAAGAGAAGAATCAAGTCTAGGAAGCAGCCAAGTCGTAGCTTTAAATTGGTTCCAACGAAGCGAGAACTTTGCCAAAGTCAGGAGCGGAACTTGGTGAGTATCTTCTGAGACGCCTGTGCACCCCAGATACAGCTGCAGAGGCATGTGTATGCACTAACGTCATTTTGGGGTGTCTAAACGCCAGATACTTTATTAATCCTATGTACAATGGGCAACAAAATGTTCAGTGGACCCCTGGAATTCATATTATACATCATATCTGTTATACAGATAACTAGAATCTCAGCTGCCATAAAGAAAGCCAGGACTCTCTGTACTGGCTCTCTGTACAGCAAACTTAGGGGCTGTTCCTGTTGAATTGTGCTTAGTACAGGGGAATACCTATGCAACAAATCAGCCGACAGTGAAAGGGTTAAAGAGGAACTCAATCCAAAAACTTTTTTGGTAAATAAAAATGTAACTCTAAGCAGCTTCCCAATATCCATTTATTCCTCATTCTTTTCTGTTCTTTGAACTGCTGGTTCTGACTCCTGAAACATTGTAACTCTAAGCTGCTTCCCAATATACATTAATTCCTCATTCTCACTAGGTTTATAGTCATGTGTAACAGTCATAGTGATTGGCTGTCACCAGTGGCGTAACTACAGAGGAAGCCGACCCAGCAGTCGCGGAGGGCCTGGGAGTACAGGGGGCCCGAGCACCGAATATAAAATTGTGAGCAGAGCACACATCTTGCCAAGTTGCCGGCCCCACCACAGAACGCCGCTTATTATTTGCAGCTCGCACTTGTGCATTAAGATAATCACGCCCCAAAGGCGGTACGTACTGCGTGACGTCACAGCCTCGCAGCATGGATTAGCAAACTATGAGTTGTTTTCAGAATATCTGGACTGTCCTACTAAAAGGCGTGACTCGTGGGCGGCATGCCTTAGTATCTGTGTGAGTGTGACCAATAAATGAAAGACATCGAAATATTATGATATTCACCTTGATTTTTTTTTCAACATGGCTTACTTATCATCAAGCACAGTTTTCTATTTTTACAGAATGTATTTCAAAGCTTTTTGGATACCTGGTTTCTTTATAATAGTTCCCATACTTTGGGCTTATTTATCAGGCAGAATATAGACAGGGCAATGGTTGCCACATGTCCAGTTTTAAAATGGACATCCCAGTTTTAAAAGGACTGTCCGGTTCAAAACTTTCTATCCAGTTTAGAACATTGAAAATACTGGACAGAAATCCAGCCAGTTGGAAGTGAAACTCCAGCATCATAACCTCAACTAACATCATTGTGCCCTCCTCTGACATCATCATCATCATCACGGCTGGATTTCCCTCAGAGGCACCCTGAAGCCTCTAGGTCCTAGCGCCAGCTGTATGCTTTCACACGCACGCCCCCCACAAGTGCACATACGCATTCGCTGGAGCACCAGGGACCTGTGGACCTTACTACGTGACTTCTGCACTGAAACCCTTTTTCAAAAGAGCAAACAGATTTGTTTATATTTAATTTTGAAATCTGACATAGGGCTAGACATATTGTCAATTTATCAGGTCCCCCCAGTCAAGTGACTTGTGCTTCAGTCACTCTTTACTGCTGCACCGCAAGTTGGGTTCCCCCCCCACACACACACCAACAGTCCATCAGCAGAACAATGGATAAGTAACCAGATAACAGCTCCCTGGTAGATATAAGAAAAGCACTCAATAGTAAAAAAAAAACATGTCACGGAGAGACTGTCGTTACATTATGTAGGACAATAGCCTGTCCGAAAGCAGTTCCGTAGTGCTGCACTGGCTCTTTCTGAAAGCCTATGACCAGACAAAATGACCTGAGATGGCTGCGTACACACCAATATTACAACTAAAAAATTGACTAGGAATGAAATTGTACATGGTAGAATTAATTATTTGCAGTGTAATTTAGAATTGCCATACCATAAAAATCATGATGGCATCCCTTTAAGTCCTGTTTTTGTATGTTGCAGACCAGCAACACCTGTAGTGCACTAAATGTGTTGCTTAAAATTCCTAATTATTTCCAGGACTGAGTGATCTTACTTGATACTTATAATTTTCTTTTGGAAAAAAAAAAAAAACCCTGTGCCACATGAATTTACATGTGTGTGTTAACAGTGGCGTAACTGCCGAGGAAGCAGAGCCAGCAGTCGTGGGGGGGGTACAGGGGGCCTGGTAGGGGGCCTGATTCCTCAGTAGCATGTGCAACCGGCAGGGACAATTTTGGGGCAGAGCAACGTCACGTCGAATGGGCGTGTCCACCTAATCCTTCACTCTCCCATCAGTGAATCAGGTGCTTTTGAGTTCTTTGTTACCCGTGAGAGTGCGCACTGCTGAGGGAGCTGGCGGCTGGGGCAGGATAAGCAGTGGGGGGAGTCACAGCCATGTGACGCACAACTAGGGTTGCCACCCGGCCGGTAAAACACCTGCCAGGGCCGGGGCCGGTATTACAAATTTACCGGCAATGTTTACAAAATCCCCCGCCGATGAAAACTTACATTTTCGTTGGCTTCGGGTGTTGGCCTGCCCCTTTTGTGATGCTACTCCACATGGCTCCGCCCCTTTTGCGGCACCCCTCATCGGCCGGTAATTTTGTTTTTTTAAAAGGTGGCAACCCTACGCACAACACACTGACCATCGTGTGCCGATAGAGAACCTGAGGGCCTGCGGGTTGTGTCACTGGCTCTTGCAGCAGCTGGTACTTACAATCCACCTGTCTGTTTCCACGTCTTCACACTTGGCTACTTTAAGCACAAAGCCTGGAGATCGAGCTCCTTTTGAAGGCCTCAGTCACAGTTCCTTGTTAGAACTTTTTCTTTCATTCTCTTTGAGGTTCTTAGAATGTTCTCCAGCGTGAATGGTGCCCAAAATAAATGTAGTGGCAGGTGTGAATACTGTTTCATTTGAAAAACCGTTTCATTTGCAAGACATGGAGTGCTGGAGTTGGAGAACTTTCTGTGTGGTGCTTGGGGAAATACATTGTCGTCTTATTAAATGCCCATCACACTGACACTGCTTGGTGTTCGTGGGGGGAAACAGGGACACCCCATCTGTGTAATAATGATAATGATAATAATAATATTGGTTGGTATCATTTTTAAAATTTTTAATATAATATTATTTTGAATTTGTACAGTGTGGATTCGTTTTTGCCCAGAGTTTGCTGCATTTACTGAATCAGCTGCTAGGACTAATTTTTTTTCAGGAAATGCAACCTTATTGGTGTGTGGGTATAGCCAGGGGTGCTTCGCCAATGAGGCAAGTTGAGGCTGTCGCCTCAGGCGGCAGCGCCCCACTAGGTACCAGGGGCAGCAAAAATGCTGCTCCTGGTACTTTAAGAGCGAATTTCCGGGGGAGGGGGGGCAGCAGCAGGCAGCGGATGGGCCAGGATCGCCCCTGGGTATAGCTACCATAAGGGGGATGGAGAAGGTACTACAGACAGGTGACCCTTGGCAGAGGCAGGTTCGGACTGGCATTCAAAGTTTCTAGCATGCAGAGGCCCAAACAGCTCCCCCACAGGTCCAATAAATAACGTATTTCTATGGCATGGTACAGCAGCCCCTCTGGCAGGGGAACTAAAATACCTGCAAAGTTTTTATTTGAGAGCCACTAAGTGGGCAGAGGTTGTGGTGAGCGGGTTGGATTTGATTTGATCATAGACAGACAGGTCAGGTCAAATGGGAGAGTGTGTGGTAGATCAGAAGCAACCCCATATATGCATAGGGCAATTTTTTACATTGGGTTAGGTTTGCCACCTTTTGGCCTGGTTGAATCTGGCAGGTGCTAGGACGTAGTGAACGGCGGTTGGCTGATCGCCCCCTTAATCATAGGGAATCCTGTCCAATTTTCCTAATTTGGAAAACTAGCCAGGCAGTTTTGACCTGGGCAGCCCTTAAAAAAAACCTGGTCAAAACCAGACAGGTGGCAACCCTAATTGGGGTCCATGTGATCTATGGGGGTAGGCTCTGCCCCTTCCGGGTTACCAACTTACCATATAGTCACAGTAGCATGTGCAACCAGCAGGGACCATTTCAGGGGATGGTGCTGCTTATCCCGACCTCTGCAGGGCTTCTGATTTTTTATCCAGAGTGCCTCACTGCCTTTACTGATTATTAAGGAGCGATTGCGTTCCACTTACGTTCCCTAAACTCAAGAAATTGCCACTGTGCCATCCTTCTATGAGTTCTGAGAGTATTTATACATGGATTTGCCACTGTGCCATCCTTCTATGAGCTGTGGGGTATTTATACAATAAATTGCCACTGTGCCATGATTCCATGAGTTCTGAGGGTATTGATACTTGGAATTGCCACTGTACTATTCTTCTATGAGTTCTAGGGATATTATACATGAAATTGCCTCTTTCTTTCCTCTAGCCCCATGTTTCACTTTGAGATCTTGTAACCTTAATATGACAGGACCTGAGGTGAATGCTGTTCCCCCACATTGCAAAGCAGTTATAAAGGTGGGGGCTCTAAAAGCATTGCCCTGCCTAAGACCCCATCTAGTCTTAATCTGGCTCTGATCATGGATGAGGTACATGTGGTAGGGTGGATCCTGGGTCTTCCACGATTATGTGCAGAGGGGGCCCAGGATTTTTTTTTGCGGGGGGTCACTCTTTTTCTGTTCTCTGAACTGTTGCTTCTGACTCCTGAAACAATGTATCTCTTAGCAACTTCCCAATATCAATTAATTCCTCATTCTCACTAAGTTTACAGTCATGTGTTAATTGTCATAGTGATGGCTGTCACTCTTTTTATGTTCTGTTCCTCATTGTTTTCTGTTCTCTGAACTGCTGTTTCTGACTCCTGAAACAATGTAACTCAATGCAACTTCCCAATATCAATTAAGTTCCACATAAGGTGCTTAAGACTGGAATATGAATAGGAGAGGGACTGAATAGAAAGATAAGTAATAAAAAAGTAGCAATAACAATACATTTGTAACGTTACAGGGCATTTGTTTTCTAGATGGGATCAGTGACCCTCATTTGAAAGCTGGAAAAAGAATGCAAATAATTCAAAAACTTTAAAAAAGAAAAAATGACGACCAGTTGAAAAGTTGCTTAGAGTTAGCCGTCCTATAACATACTAAAAGTTACCATAAAGGTGAGCCCCTTTATAACCTACACCCTTAAAGGCATTGCTTTAAAGCAGAAGACAGATGTTTTTCAGAGACTTGAGGGGGGTCACATGGGTCATATCTGTTGCTTTTGAATCTGAGCTGAATGCTGAGGGTCAATTACAAACTCACTGAACAGAAATGTACCATGTGGCCCCCCTTCAAGTCGCTGACTAACTCAGAGTTACAAAGCTGAAAAGCAGGAAGTTGGATTCTAGCTGTTTTATTAGACATCTGTTCACTCCAGTCTTTATACATTACATTTCTGACTAACTATATTAGAAACATTTTTTATTTTGCACAGCCTATCTATTTACCCAGTTTTTATTTTCACACTGAACTATTCCTTTAAACTCTGATCATTGATTCAGCAAATCCATGATTCAGTAGTAATACCCATTAATTTTAATGTGAAGCAATACAAATGCCATTTATTCCATTGCCCTAAAGACACTCTGATTGTACTGGCATTATTAATCTCATAAAGGGAGCTCCGTATTGGCGCATGCGCAGTTGGAGCATTTTCCCAGTTCGCCACAACTGCAGATGCGTCGAAAGTGATGAAAATTACCAAAGGACCAGAAGAAGGCCCGGAGTTCACCGAAGCGACTAAAGATGACCCCTTGAGCTCCACTGCGCTGTCTCTGCAACAAGGGGGTAATTACCGGCTTAGGGGTATTTACTTGTGTTAACTCCTGTCCTGGGGGGAGCAGGGAGGGCTTGGACTATGGAGGGTAGGGTTTATTTAATAGAATGGGAGTTTAGTTCTCCTTGTGTCACTGCAGTTGGCACAGTAGTAGAACTAATGTTACTGGAGGGGCTGAGAAATGGGTTTCAACAGTGTGCATGGCCCTGGGAAAAGATAGGCCCAATACCTGCCTGCTACAGTAGCAATATGTCAGCCCAAACCCTCATGACTCACAGATAAACCCGTAGGTTTCATCCTTGTCCACACTATGGCAAGAATGAGGGCTTATGGTCTGCAGGTACAGGTCATACCTTTCAATGAAATAGCCTAAGTGTTGTAGTTCCAATGTAACCCATGCTCATTACCATTAGCTGGACACAACTACTTGTGGTCTGGATAGCCCAGATAAGAGATACATTAGTTAGCCAAAAATGTAATGTATAAAGGCTGGAGTGACTGGATGTCAGAACACAACTCCCTGCTTTGCAGCTCTCTTGGTTTCTACCAGGCAGTAACCAATCAGTGACTTGAGGGGGGTCACATGGGTCATAACTGTTTGCTTTTGAATATGAGCTGAATGCTGAGGATCAATTGCAAACTCACTGAACATTTATGTCCCACGTTGCCCCCTCAAGTTGCTAACTAACTCAGATTTAGAGAGCTGAAAAGCAGGAAGTAGTGTTCTGTTATGTTACACATCCAGTTACTCCAGCCTTTATACATTACATTTTTGCCTAACTAACTATATTAGAAACACAGATGAGGGATGGTTAAAGAAAGCTGAATAGACACAGGCTGAATATTGGCACAGGATGATTTATGAATATGTAATATTTTGATTGATCACTCTTCAAGTGGAAATGTGGAGTTGGTTAGATTCTTGTTTCAGTATTAATTTTCCATCCATGGACCATCTCCAGCAGTAACTAAACCAAAACCAGTTGTGTATTACAATAGCTTCTACACTTTTCCACACTAATCTACCAATTTCATTTTTTTTTAATTAATTTAAACTCTTTTGGATCAATTATCATTACCCAGACCCAAATTCAAGAGCACCAAGAAATGTAAAATTGTGCCCCTTTATGAACAGAGCACTTGCTTCTAGGGCAGTTGTTGCACTCAGCATTTAGAGCCAGATTAAAAATCTGTTGCAAAGATCAGAGCGTAGCACGTCATCTGCAAGGCATCTCTGTGCTTAACACTTGCCATAGTTAGTTATTAATTATGTCTTTTCTCTGTCTTGCAGACCCAGGTACATCCTAGCCTGTTGCTTGAATGAAGCACAAGCGATGTGGCTACCTGGAAACTCTCACTAGCTGTTCACCACTCTTCCTCTCATAATAAGGCACAGCTCTTTGGGTGCAGCCCATAGTGCTAAATGCAAAGTACAAAAAATAAGGCACAGCTCTTTGGGTGCAGCCCATAGTGCTAAATGCAAAGTACAAAAAAACATTTTTTATTGTTACACCTTGCAAATGATCTTAGTAGATGAATGCAAGTGACACTACCCCCTACTGTAAATAATAAAGATTTTCATTTTCATTAAGCGGTTGACAACCATATAAAGGCACAAGGCTGCAGGCAGAGTTATACAAGGAACTCTGAGTATCTCTTGTGTATTATAAGGGATTATGTACCCCCACTGTAAATTTTAAGGATATTAAAAGTCACTGAGTGGTTCAGGACCATATAAATGCATATGGCTGCAGGCTGAATTAGTCATTTGACTATCACTCGTATTATAAGGGATACTGCAACCCCACTGTAAATAGTAAGGATATTAGAAGTCACTGAGAGCTTGTGACCATGTAAAGGTGCAGAACTACAGGCTAAGTGATACAGGGGACTCTAAGGGATACTGTACCCCCTAAATGATATGGGCGTTAGATGTAACTGAGGGGTTCTGTGACCATAAAAGACACAAGACTGTGGACTAAGTTATACAGTGGACCCTAAGTATCACACAGGTATTTTAAGAGATTGTGAGCCCCCTACCATAAATGTTAAGGATATTTGCTTTCACTGAGGGTTTTGTGACTATATAAAGTCATGAGGCTGCAGGTTGAGTTATACAGAGATCTTTGAGCATCATTCATATACTACAAGAGACACCATACTCCCTACTTTAAATGATAAGGATATTAGTATTATATATATATATATATATATATATATATATATATATATAACTAGACATTAAGCCCGTTAAATTAACGGGCGCTAGAACATATCCGTGGGCAGGGCCGGGCCAAGGTAGTTTGGCACCCTAGGCAAGGACTTCAATTAGCGCCCCCCTCATCTTGTATTAACATACACAGGTATTTAAGAGATTGTGTGCCCCCTACCGTAAATGTTAAGGATATTTGCGTTCACTGAGGGGGTTCTGTGACCATATAAAGTCATGAGGGCTGCAGGTTGAGTTATACAGAGATCTTTGAGCATCACTCATATACTATAAGAGACAACATACTCCCTACTTTAAATGATAAGGATATTAGAAGTCACTGAGAAGTTCTGTGATAACAGAATGACATAAGTTTGGAGTTTTTCATCTATACAAGTGAGAAATCTCCATAAAACTATATATATTTGGTATTGGCGCATTCAGGAGACATAGAACATTCCAAATCTGCTGTGTTCTCTTACATAAATAAATATTGTTTCTGATATGTGTTTGATTTAGGGGAAACATGATTTTTCTTTCATTTTTTAGACACTTAGAAACCAATATCTTTTACAGAAGTGGAATTACACCAAAAATCTACCACATTTTGAAAGCTTAGGTTGTCCTAAAAACGATATATTGTTTTTCTGGGTAAACTAAAAGAACCGCCCAGGAAAGGCCCCTAAAGTGAAAGAGTGCATAAAAGTACCAAATCAGCCAAATTGGCTGGCAGTGAAAGGGTTAAAGTTGAACTCCATTCAAAAACTTTTTTGGCTGATAAAATGTAATTCTAAGCAGCTTCCCAATATCCATTCAGTCTTCATTCTTTCCTGTCCTCTGAATTGCTGGTTATAACTCCTGAAACAATGTACCTCTAAGCAATTTTTCTAATATCCTTTCGTTCCTCATTCATATCTATTCTCTGAACTGCTGGTTCGGACTCCTGAAACAATGTAACTCTAAGCCATTTTCAATATCCATTCATTACTCATTCTTTCATGTTCTCTGAACTGCTGGTTCTAACTCCTGAAACAATGTACCTCTGACCCTTAAACGATGTAACTCTAAGCAACTTCCAAATTTCAATTAATTCCTCATTCTCACTAGGTTTATAGACATGTGTAACTGTCACTGCAATTACCTGTCTGTCTCTTTCTGTTCTCTTAA
Source organism: Xenopus laevis (assembly GCF_017654675.1). Lineage (NCBI taxonomy): Eukaryota > Metazoa > Chordata > Amphibia > Anura > Pipidae > Xenopus > Xenopus laevis. The sequence goes on from NC_054385.1 coordinate 31,912,346, forward strand.
CTGCTGGTTCTGACTTTTGAAACAATGTAGCTGTAAGCAACTTTCCATTATCAATTAATTCCTCATTCTCTAAGTTTATAGTGATGTGTAACTGTCATTGTGATTGGCTGTCAATCTCTTTCTGTTCTCTGAACTGCTGGTTCTGACTTGAAACAATGTATCTCTTAGCAACTTCCCAATATCAATGAACTCCTCATTCTCACTTGGTTTATAAACATCTGTCAATATTGTTAACTGTATTAGCAAATGCCAAATAATACACAGTACCAGCTCCCCCAGTATGTTCCTTTATACTTATACTGTATACTGTCCTTTCCTTTCCAGAAAATACTCTCTTTCCGTGGTGCCATTGATTTGGCTCGGGTTAAAGGTGGCAAGATTGTGATCACTGATCTCAGCAATGCTTGCAGGAACAGATACCCCTTCCAGGTAAGTCAAAGAAGTTCCTTACACACATTGGGGGTCATTTATCAACACTGGGCAAATTTGCCCATGGGCAGTAACCCATGGCAACCAATCAAATGACTGCATTCATTGTTCTGCTTGCAGCTGGCTTAAACAGCTAATCACTGATTGGTTGCTATAGGTAACTGCCATTGGGCAAATTTGCCCAGTGTTGATAAATGAGCCCAATTGTCTTTTAACTGCCTTCCAATTATCTCAGATGTGGGTATGCACGTGAAAAGAGATGTAACATCATAGGACCCCATAGTCTCATTGGTCTCCTGTTTTACCTCATGCATTTTGTTGACAAAGTCCATGGAGATCTGAATGTGGAAGTACTGTGTTGCTACAGGAGTTAATTCTGCTTACAGTCGGCCTTAGAGGGGATTGTGTAGGGTGAGAAGGAATGTAATGCTTCTCTGTCCATTAGCCGCGACCCCCACCACCACTACCACCACAAAAGCTTCTCATAACCTGTACAGAGAGTTACCTAAAAACAAATCCATCATAAACATCCCCGCTATATCAAGGCATATCCATTTATTAAATGCCTGTTTATAGTATCAATGGGGCACCAATCTTAGAAATGCTGTTGGATTGTGGCCTATTGAGTAAAGCAATATTTAATACATTCCAATCATTAAGAGTTCAGTATGAATAATACTATAGTAGGTAGAATGACCTTATCTCTGTGTATTTTAGCCCCATCATGTACATATTAACCCAGTCCCACAGCAGAACCCACTATAGCAACTCACCTGCAGAGATATTAAACCATCCAGTTCTTCAATTAAACCCATCTTTTGAGCAACACCACACAGTTTTACCCAACCCTGTTCTGCACTTGCAGATGTTCATCAGCCCCAGCGGTATTATTTAGATACACCACAAACGCACATCCCACACACACAATTGGTCAGTCACCTTAAGCATAATGAGGCACAGGAGACCCTCCCTTCAATATTCACCATAGTTATTCAATAAATACAGAGACATGTTATGGAAACCTGTTGTGGGAACAGGAGATTTATTGATTTAAATATCCAATTATTGTTGGGCATCAACAATAATCAACAGCTGATGATCCAGAGGAAGGCAAAAAACCCCAGCACTTCGGCCAATTTGAACTGAGGGTAAAAATTCCTTTCCTGACTCCTTCAAACGGCAGTCTGGTTTTATACCCTGGATCATGGCTAGACACAGACACACACAAAACATAGACCAAACACTCACAGGACACACATAGACACACACAAACACACAGATTATGCACAAACAGCCACAGAAGGCATGCATAGGAGCAGGGTTGCGTCGGTGGCAGCAGAACAGTCTGAAGAGTCTTCTGGATGGAATGCTGAAAAGAAAAAGTTTAGAAATTGTTAAAATAAAAATTAATTACAGACTAATACTTGTTTTTTATTATATAATCGGCTCATTCTGGCTCTACAGCATATCCACTACCTGGCATGGCACCTTTTATTTATATTGATCACCTGGTGCCAGTCTTGATTCCAGTGAGAAACCCATTCCAAAGGTGGATATGTGAGCCAGTGCTACAGCAGTCCTATCAGAGTTACCTACCTCTCCCCTCATTGGCCTACTAGAGATCAGAACTGATATCTGTAGTCTTGGGCCAGATTCTTACCCAGAGTACCTGCACAACCTAAAGGCACCCCTACACCCGCCTAGCAGTACGCACCATGACCGATCAGCACGTGAGTGTAGAAGGAGCCATACCCACTGTGGCCGCCATTCTTTTATTCTACTCATTCGGGCAGAGAGCCCATATGATTGGTACAGCAGGAAGTGAAATAGAGTTGCACTGGCCAACATGGGGCATCTGCAGATGAAAAGCAACAGCCAAATAATTAGATACATTACCTAAATCCTCTGTAGTCCTTCCTTGGCCGTTTTCGGAGGGTCAGCCTTCTACCTCCGGAGGAGCTTCTTCTCCATCTACTCGCTCTTCTTTATTCTCCGCTGCTGGATCTTCCTCTTCATTTCTTTTCCTCTTCATTCCTGCCTGTTCTTCCACTGCAGGAGATTGCTCCTCCATCTTCTCCTCCGCTGCAGGGGCTTGATCTTCTGCAGGACCTCCTTCTTCTGCTCCCTCTTTCTCATTCTCCTTCAAGAGCTTGCTGTACTTCTCCAGGAGCTGCTTCTTCCTCCTCTTCTTTCTCTTTTTGCTCCTTCTTTCCCCTGTGAGCAAGGGCTCCCTCTTCTGCTGCTGCAGTGGCTCCATACCTCCTTTTCCTTAGCTGCAGGAGTTTGTTTGTGCGTTTGTTTCTTTACTAGGTTTGAAGGGGAAGAACATGTAAAATATTGAGTCATTATTGTCATTTGTTTCCAAAGTATTGCAACTACAATTCTGATCACTGGAGGATTAAAATAGCCAGATAGACTTGTACCTAAGTAATAACATTATACCTGCTACACACCTGTCCCTACTGTAACACATTGGGCAGTTACTGAGCTGAGAAAGTTCCATGCTGGGTTTCACGCAGTGATACATGCGGAGATAAGGTGCTTTGGTTGTAGGGACCTAAAAAAAGTTCCACAAGTTTCTGTGCTATTTATTATTAGTATGGCCAAAGCACCAGAGCTATGAGGAAAACATCTATTTTTAAATATTATGTGCCAGTAACGTAATTAAAAGTGTTAATTGCAAAGTACATACCGAGCAGCTTCCCGCAGCTTCTGCTCTCCCTCAAGAGCTCGATGTGGAAATGCCGAAAGTGATGTTTGATGGTCTGTCAGCACAGGGGAGGCACAAGGATAGGAGCAAAGAGGAAAGAATGAGACAATTAGGATTATGCCTGTACGTGTGCTGCTAAAGTACCTTTATATGCTGAGGGCAGTGAGGGTGTGGGATTCCCCGCCGGCAGTTGATGTTGAGCATTGTAATTATGAGCATCAGCCTTTTCTCATCATTGGGAGAAAAACCAGTTCGCCCCCAAATCACCCCATGTACAGTTGTCCAGGTGAACTTAATTCTGCAGCCGCAGATACTCATAGTTCTGCCTCCGGTTTTGCAGTCGTGTTGGATGACCCTGTGGAAGAAGAGAGTCAGTGTTAAGCGCTTCTTTGCACCAATGCCAATATTGTGCCCAATGGCCCCTTGTAATGAAACTCTACGCAGTGTCTGTGCATAACCCCATTTTATTGCTGTGTGAAAATGTCACACTTGGATGGTTGACTTTAGATGCCCCTTCCTCCGGGGAGCAGAGATAGAATAAATAATATTGTTCTTAATTATTATAGAGACACACAGTGAATAATAACCTCTCCTATAATATAATAATAATACTAGTGACACTTACAGGAGGCAGCTTGGCATTCTTGAGGGAGCACGTTCCCTCTTGAGCACTTCTTCCTGTAACATAAAGAAAGAAGCGTGAGATAAGAGCTGGCAATCTAATATCATTTGTTCCCAATTTATCAAAACATCTATTCTGCCATTACATACCAGTAGAGTCGAGCATTTAAAATGATTTGGGCAATGTTCTCCTTAGCCCTCATCCTCGGGTCCTTCAACACATGTAAGAAGGAAGTGTTTTCGTGAAAAGGGAAAAATACCATTGAGCCATTTAATAAAAATATTTTCCAGCCTTATTGCCCTTGCAATTAGCCCCGGGGCAATGCAAATGATTCCAACATGGTCCCCATTTATGTTTACTTTACAGGTTGGGTTCTTGCTGTATTTGGTCCTGTAGTAGATCCTGCAGAAAAAACACATTCCATTAAATACTGAGCTAAAGGGTGAAAGGAATTCACATATAATAAAACAACAACATTAGGAAACTGATAAAAGAATATTGGATTTTACCGTAATAAGAGGCAGGGCCTCAAAGGTCTGTATATTCCTCCCATGAAGTTACTTCAGGACGGAGTTACGAGCCATCTGTAAGTGAAAGGAAAGATAGCTATTAGCTGACAGAATAACTAAAGGGGCTCTCACAATCGCTTGTCTGCTATTAGTCAAAGGCATCCAATGCTCTGTGAAAATATGGGTTTAATGCAATCTACCAGTAACAACTTTCAAGGAGCAGGAAATCCAACAGCTTCAAAGTCTTCCAAACTTTTTAATAGGGATGCAGCTGAATCCGGATTCGGTTTCGGGATTCGGCCTTTATGTGCTCTGCTCCACGGCATCTTAGCAGACTGAAGAGTCACGAGACAGAAAAGGGTTTTTGGGTTCTAATGGGGCAAACAGCCAGAATAAGGACATTGTATTCGGGAATCATGTCCTAAGGAGCTCGAGACATCGAATCTGAAGTCACTAATGTTGCATATGTGCAGGAATTTCCCTGGATGTCTGTTCTACCTGCACAGATGGCAAATGGTATGGCAGCTCCCACCTATATGTATAAGGAAACAGGTTCGCAGAGCGCAGGCGCGAGGAGGATGCATATACATTGAGAGAGCGTGCGTAACTTATATCAGCATTACAAAGCACGAAAGGACCAAAAGCGACCAAAGCAACAACAAAGATATTGTTATCCCGCGAGTATCCGCACCACACTATAAATTGCCAATCACGACAAGACTATGAGTGACGCTGAGAGCATGGATTTCTCAATGATTCTCCACGTCAAATCTAAAAGGACAAATGGACATTAATCACTGTCCACAGGATGAAGTCACAGTTAAAGGGTTTGTTCACTATTAAATTTATTTTTTTGTATATTGTAGAGGTGTGATTCATGTAATACTCGAGCGAAATTTTCATTCGAAGGTTCTTATCACCTCATATAGAATATATTCTGTGGTTTTGGCCGGTTATTTAGCTTTTTTCAGCCAGCTTTTAAAAACGTTAATGAAGACCAATTGAAAGTTGCTTAAATTACCATCCAATCTCTAAATAACATAGCGTTAAGGAAAGTTAAACTAAAAAGGTGGCCAATCCATTTAGGTGGCATCTCTAGTTTTAAACCCCTTCTTGTAATCACTTAACTCGATGTTGGATATTCCACCCATTTATCTTGTGAATCATCATTGTTCCACTCAATGATTAAAAGCCCATTATTAATCTGACTGATGCGATTTGCTTTTTATAAATCCCACCTTAATTTACCAGCTGAGAAACCGTTAGTGGCCTTCCATGCTCTGCGACTCAAATATTACACTTTGGACTCCACCCCAAGTGAATTTAGGACAGACTCGCTGAAGAAGAAATCAAGTGCTGTTAATTTGCAAGATTACCTCTTAAAGAAGAATCTCCAAGGGGGAAAAAGATGAACCGTAGTGGCATCAGCGACTGGCTGGCATCTACAGGCCGGGCCACCCGGAGGGGGGCCTCCTAAGGAACCCCTGGCTCTCTCTTACACTGTTCAGATGAAGATGTTATTAAACTGAACAATGAGAAGCAAAAAAAACCCAGGTGTATTAGGCAGGTGTGAAGCACAAAAGTCGCTGTCCAAAAAAATGCAGGAAAAGCACCGTAGCAATCTGATATAGAAAAGAGAATAAAAAGACAAGTTAAGAATTAGTACTGTAATATTTCCTATATAATACAGAGGGAAGCCAGAGCTCTATTTTCCCTAAACTGAGCTTTGTGTCACCTCTAGCAGGCTTACTGGCCTCAGTCTCTAAGAATGCTGGAAGTTTCCTCATACATCAAATATGCTGAAAGCCCTGAATAACTGCCAAATCCTGGTCTGTGTCTCCCAACCAGCACTAACATTAAGGCATCTCCCAAGCACATTTATGGGAAAAGTCTCCAAATTCACTAAAATCAGGGAGAGGAGCAACATCTGCTAGCTGTGGCATCACCCAACCTTTCCCGGTCTTTTTTTACTAATAGTAAAAGGTTATTGTCAAAAAATCTCTCAGCATAGAATATACACTTAACACAGCATCCAACCAACGCGGACTAAACTAACTGTCAAATCCCTAGGGTAGTAAGACTTCTATCTCTCATACTATCTTATGACGGAAACCTTGCTATATGTCTCCACTTATTTGCTATCACCCATTCCGTGTCACCTGTATAAGTCCACCACTCGCACTTGCATCTGCAGTTCCAGACTTGTATTAAAGGGAACATGTATTTAGCTACAAGGTTGGCTACATAAGAGCAGGCACATCATACACCCAGGGGCAAAGGGCAAATCTTAAGGAGCCTGTCAATTACTGGGAACACTAATTTATCCAGCTTATGTTGTGTACAGGGGTCCAACCAAAATGCTTACCTTCAGTAGATAATGTGAATATCTGCCGACAGTCCTGCATAAATTGCCAAAATCCAGCGGTCTGTGTCTCCCAACCAACACTAAGAGTAAAGGCATCTCCCAAAACACATGTTAGGGGGAAAATCCTAAAATTCACTTAAATCAGTGAGAGGCAACAACACCCGGTAGCCTAGGGGGGCAGAAATCGCCCCAATTCCCCTCTTTTGCACCTAAAAAAGCGTTAATGGCAAAAAAATGCCCAGAGGGAAAAGTTTGCTTACCTCTCACCACTAGTTGCCAACCAACGGAATAAGCACGATCTTATCACACACCTAACTGACTCCCAGATCCATGTCTCCACCAGGTGGAGAAAGTACCTTCGGACCAGCCCGTTCCCCTGCTCTAAAGGGAAGTGTCGCTTCTGAACTGTGCAAGAGCTTAACCCTGTATAGCTATGACTCTCAATAAGCCTTTATTGGTATTGTTAGTCCCCTATTCTTCACACTAAGTACTATTTTAAAAAAATATCGCT
>NC_054385.1:31919616-31942725 GCF_017654675.1 Xenopus laevis
AACACTTAGAAACCAAATCTTTTTACAGGAAGGTGGAATACACCAAAAATCTACCCACATTTGAAGCTTAGGTTGTCCTAAAAACGATATATGTTTTTCTGGGTTAAACTAAGACCCGCCCAGGAAGGCCCCTAAAGTGAAAGAGCCGCATAAAAGTACAAATCAGCCAAATGGGTGGCAGGAAAGGTAAAGTTGAACGCCTTTCAAAAACTTTTTTGGCTGATTAAAAATGAATTCTAAGCAGCTTCCCAATATCCATTCAGTCTTCATTCTTTCCTGATCCTCTGAATCTGCTGGTTATAACTCCTGAAACAATGTACCTCTAAGCAATTTTCTAATATCCTTTCGTTCCTCATTCATATCTATTCCTGAACTGTCTTGGTTGACTCCTGAAACAAGGTAAACTCTAAGCCATTTTCAATATCCTTTCATACTCATTCTTTCATGTTCTCGAACTGCTGGTTCTAACTCCTGAAACAATGTACCTTGACCCTTAAACGAATGTAACCTAAGCAACTTCCAAATTTCAATTAATTCCTCATGCTCACTAGGTTTATAGACATGTGTACTGTCACTCAATTACCTGGCTGTCTCTTTCTGTTCTCTTAACTTGCTGGGTCTGACTTTTTGAAACAATTAGCTGTAGCAAACTTTCCATTATCAATTATTCCTCATTCTTCTGAGTTTATAGTGATGTGCTAACTGTCATTGCTGATTGGCTGTCAATCTCTTTCTGTTCTCTGAACTGCTGAGTCTGACTTGAAACAATGTATCTCTTAGCAACTTCCCAATATCAATGAACTCCTCATTTCTCACTTGGTTTAAAACATCTGTCAATCATTTGTTTAACGGTATTGCAAATGCCAAATTACACAGTGACCAGCTCCCCCAGTATTTCCTTTATACTTATACGTGGTATACTGTCCTTTCCTTTCCAGAAATACTCTCTTTCCGTTTGGTGCATTGATTTGGCTCGGCGGTTAAAGGTGCGAGATTGTGATCACTGATCTCAGCAATGCTTGCAGAGGAACAGATACCCTTCCAGGTAGTCAAAGAAGTTCCTTACAACACATGGGGTCATTTATCACCACGGCAAAATATTGCCATGGGCAGTAACCCTGGCAACCAATTCAAATGACTGCATTCATTGTTCTTTGCAGCTGCTTTAAACATAATCACTGATTGGTGCTATAGTAACGCCCAGGCAAATTGCAGGTGTTGATAAATGACCCAATTGTTTTTAACTGCCTTTCCAATTATCTCAGATGTGGGGATGCACGTGAAAAGAGATGCTAAATCATAGGCCCATAGTCTCATTGGTCTCCTGTTTTCAACTCATGCATTTTTTGACAAAGCCATGGAGATCTGAATGTGGAGTACTGTTGGGCACAGGAGTTAATTCTGCTTACAGTCGCCTTAGAGGGATGTGTGGGTGAGAAGGAAGTAATGCTTCTCTGTCATTAGCCCGATCCCCCACCACCACTACACCACAAAAGCTTCTCATACTATGTTACAGAGAGTTACCTAAAACAAAACCCATAAACCATCCCCCATATCAAGCATAATCCATTAGTTAACTGCCTGTTATATAGTATCAATGGGCACAATCTTAGAAATACTGTTGGATTGTGGCCTATGAGTAAAGCAATATTTAATTAACATTCCCCAATCATTAGAGTTCTAGTATGATAATACTATAGTAGGTAGAATGACCTTATCTCTGTGTATTCAGCCCAGCTGTAATATATAACCCGTCCCACAGCAGAACCCCACTATAGCAAACTCACCGGCAGGATATAAACCATCCCGTTCTTCAATAAACCCATCTTTGAGCAACACCACACAGTTTACCCAACCCTGTTCTGCACTTGCAGATGTCATCAGCCCCAAGCGGTATTATTTAGATACACCACAAACGCACATCCCACACACACAATTGGGTCAGTCACCTTAAGCAGAATGAGGCACGGAGACCCTCCCTTAATATTCACCCATAGTTATTCAATAAAATACAGAGACATGTATGGAAACCTGTTAGGTGGGAACAGAGATTTATTATTTAAATATCCAATTATGTTGGGCATCAACAAATCAAACAGTGATGATCCAGGGAAGGCAAAAAACCCCCAGCACTTTGGCCAATTTGAACTGAGGGTAAAAAATGCCTTCCGACTCCTTGCTAACGGCAGTCGCTTATTACCCTGGATCAGCGTAACACAGCACACACACAAAACTAGACAAAAACACTCACAGAATACACATAGACACACACAAACCCAAAGTACAAAACAGCCACAGAAGGCATGCAAGGAGCAGGGTTGCGTTGGTGGCCAGCAGAAACTGTCTGAAGAGTCTTCTGGTGGAATGCTGAAAAGAAAAAGTTCTAGAAATTGTTTAAAAATAAAAAATTAAATTACAGACTAATACTTGTTTTTTATTATATAAACGGCTCATTCTGGCTCTACAGCATATCCACTACCTGGCATGCACCTTTATTTTATATTGATCACCTGGTGCCCATCTTGATTCAGTGAGAAACCCAGAAACCCATTCCCAAAGTGGATAGGTGACCAGTGCTTACAGCAGTTCTATTCAGAGTACCTACCCTCCCTTTGCCTACTAGAGAATCAGAACTGATATCTGTAGTCGTTGGCCAGATTTTACCCAGAGTATCTGGCACAACCTAAAGGCCCACCCCTACACCGCCATAGCAGTTACGCACTATGACCGATCAGCACGTTAGTGTGAGGAGCCATACCCACTGTGGCCGCCATCTTTTATTCTACCTCTGCAGATGAAATGAGCAACAGCCAATAATAGATATAGTTACCCTTAACCTTCTGTAGTCCTTCCTTGGCCGTTTTCGAGGGTCAGTCCTTCTGCCTCCGAGGAGCTTCTTCTCAGGCTACTCGCTCTTTCTTTAATTCTCCGCTGCTGTGGAATTTTCCTCTGCATTTCTTTCCCTTCATTCCTGCCTGTTCTCCCTGCAGAAATTGCTCCTTCCATCTTCTCCTTCCACTGCAGGGGTTGATTTCTGCAGACCTCCTTCTTCTGCTTCCCTCTTTCTCAATCTCTTCAAGAGCTTGCTTAACTTCTCCTGGAGCTGCTTCTTCCTCCTCTTCTTTTCTCTTTTGCGCCTTCTTTCCCCTGTAGGCAGGGTTCCTCTTCTTTGCTGCTGCGTGGATCCATGCTCCTTTCTTTAGCTGCAGAGTTTGTTTGTGCGTTTGTTTCTTACTAGGTTTGAAGGGAAAACATGTAAATATTGAGTCATTATTGTCATATGTTTTCCAAAGTATTGCAACTACAATTCTGATCACGGAGCGATTAACATAACCAGATAGACTTGTACCTAATAATAACTTATACCTGCTACCACACCTGTCCCTACTGTAACACATTGGGCAGTTACTGAGCTGAAGTAAGTTCCATCTGCGGTTTCACGCCAGTGATACATGCGGAGATAGGTGCTTTGGTTGTAGGGACCTAAAAAGTTTCCACAACGTTTCTGTGCTATTTTATTAGTTATGGCCAAAGCACCCAGAGAGCTATGAGAAAACATCTATTTTAAATATGTTATGTGCCAGTAACTGTAATTAAAAGTGTTATTGCAAAGTACATACAGCAGCTCCGCAGCTTCTGCTCCCTCAAGAAGCTCGATGTGGAAAGCCGCGAAAGTGATGTTTGATGGTCTGTCGCACAGTGGTAGGCAACAAGGATAGGAGCAAAGAGGAAAAATGAGAGACAATTTAGATTTGCCTTACGTGTGCTAATAGTTACTTTATATGCTGAGGCAGTAGGGTGTGGGATTCCCCGCGGCAGTTGTGTTGAGGCATTGTAATTATGAGCATCAGCCTTTCTCATCATGGGGAGAAAAACCAGTTCGCCCCCAAATCACCCCATGTTACAGTTTTCCAGGTGAACTACATTTCTGCAGCCGCAGCATACTCATAGGTTCTGCCTCGGTTTTGCAGTCGTGTGGATGACCCTGTGGAAGAAGAGAGTCAGTGTTAAGCGCTTCTTTGCACCATGCCAATATTGTGCCCATGTGGCCCTTTAATTGAAACTCGACGCAGTGTTTGTGTCATAACCCCATTTAGTGCTGGTGAAATGCCAGCTTGATGGTTGACTTTAGATGCCCGCCCCCTCTCCCTGGGAGCAGGAGATAGAATAAATAATATTGTTCTTAATTATTATAGAGACACCACAGTGAATAATAACCTTCTCCTATAAATAATAATAATAATACTTAGTGACACTTACAGGAGGCAGCTTGGCATTCTTAGGGAAGGCACGTTCCCTCTTTGAGCATTCCGTAACATAAGAAAGAAGCGTGAGCATAAGAAGCTGGCAATCTAATATCATTTGTTCCCTGATTTATCAAACCTCTATTCTGCATTAGCATACAGTGATTCGAGCATTTAAAATGTATTGGGCAATGTTCTCCTTAGCCCTCTCTCGGGTCCTGGCAACCACTGTAGCAAGAACAGTGTTTTCTGAAAAGAAAGAATACCACTGAGCATTAATAATATTTTCCAGCCTTATTCCTTGCAATAAGCTGGCAATAGGCAAATGATTCCCAAACATGTCCAATTTATGTGTTACTTACAGTTGAGTTCTTGCTGTTTTGTCCTGTGTAGTGATCTTCTGCAGGAAAAACACATTCCATTAAATACTGAGCTAACAGGTGAAAGAATTCACATATAATAAAACTAAACATTAGACTGATAAGAATATTGGATTTTACCGTAATAAGACAAGGGCCTCAAAGTCTGTATATTCCTCCCTGAAGTTCTTCAGGACGGAGTACGCGGTCTGTAAGTGAAAGGAAAGAGCATAGTGACAGAATACTAAAGGCTCTAAATTGCTTGCTCATTAAGTGGTCGACTCTGAGGAGAGTAGAGGGTGACAGAAAAGGGTTTTGGGTTTCTATGGCCAAACATGCCCAGCGAAATAAGGGACATTGTATTCTGAAAAGGCAAATTAAAATAGGTGATAATATTCCCTGGATGTCTGTCTACCTGCACAGATGCAAAATGGTATGCCAGCTCCCACCGTATATGTATAAAGGAAACGGCGCAGACAGCCAACAGCTGCTTATAGAAGAGTGAAGGGAAACACCATTCAGATGAGAAGGAACTTTTAACACACAGCATTACCTCTTGAGAGATGGATTCTCAAGGATTTCTCCATCGTCGAAATCTAAAAGGACAAATGGACATAATCAGGCAAAATGAAGTCACAGTTAAAGGGTTTGTTCACCTTTAAATTATTTTTTTGTATGATGTAGAGGGTGATATACTCAGACAATTTTCATTCGGTTATCATTTATTGTTTGTGGTTTTTGAGTTATTTAGCTTTTTTTCAGCAGCTTTTAAAAACGTTAATGAAGACCAATTGAAAGTTGCTTAAAATTAGCCATCCTATAACATACTAAAAGTTAACTAAAAGGCAGGCCATCCATTTATTTCCTTATCTGTATTCCCCCATTTATATGAAACATTGTTCCACTCAATGATAAAAGCCCATTATTAACGATGCTGATGGATTTGCTTCTTATAAATCCCATATACAGTAACCGTATGGGCTCATATGCACAAAGCCACGTGGGACTCCACCCCCCAAGTGAATTTAGGACAGACTCGCTGAAGAAGAAATCAAGTGCTGTATCAGTTGAATTTGCAAGATTACCTCTTAAAGAAGATTCTCCTAAGGGGGAAAAAAGGGGGCGGCACAAGGCCGGGCCACCCCGAGGGGGGCCTTCCCTAAGGAACCCCTGGCTCTCTCTTACACTGTTCAGATGAAGATGTTATTAACTGAACAATGGAGAAGCCAAAAAACCCAGATGTTATTGGGCAGGTCTGAAGCACAGAAGTCGCTGTCCAAAAATGCAGGAAAAGCACTGTAGCAATCTGTATAGAAAAGAGAATAAAAAGACAAGTTAATGAATTTAGTACTTAATATTTCCTATATAATACAGAGGAAGGCAGAGATCTATTTTCCCCTAAACTTGAGCTTTGTGTCACTTCTAGCAGGTACTGGGCCTCAGTTTCTAGAATGCTGAAAGTTTCCTCACACAGTCAATTTGCTGAAAGCCCTGAATAACTGCCAAATCCTGGTCTGTGTCTCCCAACCAGCACTAACATTAAAGGCATCTCCCAAGCACATTTTATGGGAAAAGTCTCCAAATTCACTAAAATCAGGGAGAGGAGCAACATCTGCTGGTCTGGGGCATCACCCAACCTTTTCCCGTCTTTCTTTTACTATAGTTAAGGTTGTTTGTCAGAAAATCTCTCAGATGGAATATACACTTAACACAGATCCAACCAACGGACTAAACCAACTGTCAAATCCCTAAGTCTCCTCTCTTCTATGGGACCTTGCTGTATGTCCTCCACTTATTTGCTATCACCCCCGACTGTCCCCATGGCACGTGCATCTGCTGTTCTCCCCTAGTTCCAGACTTGTATAAAGGGAACATGTATTTAGCTACAATGTTGGTACATAAGAGCAGGGCACATCATACACCCAGGGGGCAAAGGGCAAATCTCTAAGGAGCCTGTCAATACTGGGAACACTAATTTATCAGCTTATGTTGTGGTACAGGGGTCCCCAAATGTTACCTTCAGTAGATAATGTGAATATCTGCCGACAGTCCTGCATTAATTGCCAAATCCAGGGTCTGTGTCTCCCTACCAACACTAAGATTAAAGGCATCTCCCAAGCACAAGTTAGGGAAAAAATCTCCAAACTCACTAAAATCAGTGAGAGACACAACACCCGCTAGCCTGGGGGCAGATATCGCCCCAATTCCCCCTCTTTTTGCACTAAAATAAGGGTTACTTGGCTAAAAAATGCCCAGAGGGAAAGTTTGCTTACCTCTCACCACAGTGCCAACCAACGGACTAAACCAACTGTCAAATCCCCATGTGGAAAGTCACCGCTGTTCCCTGCTCTTAAAGGAGAAGTGTCCCTTGTTGATGAGTGAGGTTTATATGGCATTTATTTCTAATTAGATGTGCACTACATACACAGCCTATTAAGTACACAGAACATTGCTTTGTATGTGTGGCCTATTGAATCACTGCAGTTACTGCGCTGCCATATTTGTTGGATCCATTCATTCATCAGCCATGGTATCAATCAGTGCTGCTTCTGTTGCTTAGTCTGGTACAACCGGTTTGGGCCTTTGCTTGTAGGGCATCCATTCTTCAGGTAGAGATGGGGGTTACAATTGTATTTATTGCTTATTGAGCATTTTTTTATTATTTGGAATATGTCCAGCCAATCTTGCTCGTGGATTGTGGTTTGAGTCCATTTCCCAAGACAAGTACAGTTGGGTTAGTTGGGGAGTTTGTGTTCCAACGTTAGAAAGAGTCTGTGACGTGTATTTATAGCGCTATATGTTTCAAAGCTGGTTAGTGGTCTACACACAGTATTTCCTATTGATATAACGTTTCAGCTGTAGGTACCTCCACTTGTTTCCAACTCACTGCTTTTCTTTGTTTTTTAGGAACATGGGGATATGGTCTTTTTCCGTGCCTAGAAGGTGCCTCGATTGAAGATTCTGGAGCCCAAAAACAGTTTCGTATCCCTTATCTTCAATCCCAGGTAAGTAGTCAGTATTGTTCTTATTGGGGTCAGCGGTGATGGATATGGAGCCAGTGAACAGTTTTTGTTTAGCTGGTGCCATATAATTAAGCTATTGCGTATCAGTGGGTGTTCTAGGATGAGGGTTGGGGTTTTTGGATGTACAATTTATACAGGCATATGGTATGGTGCCGACTAATTTGTATAGGAAATACATTAGCAGAAATTCCTTGGGTTAGCAAGCAAACAATGGCAGGGCTGTTGCCTTTTCAAAGCCTTATAGACAGGATGTAGGCCATAGGGTCTAAAGTAGGGATGCACTGAATCCACTATTTTGGAATCTTCCAATCCCCTGAATCCTTCTTGAAAGATTCGGCCGAATACTGAACCGAATCCTAACCCAATTTGCATATGCAAATTAGGGGTGGGAAGGGGAAAACATTTTTTACTTTCCTGTTTTGTGACAAAAAAGCCACCTTCTCAGGTAGGTATTCATTTAGGGTAGAGACTATTTCTGCCCAGTATCTTTGGAGTGCTGGGTATTCCAAAAGGGTGAAACTGCAATATGCTGTTTTCAGCAAAGGCGTAGTGGTGAGATTTCCGGGTTTATTGTGTGCAACTTTTCTTGGGTATGATAAGCCCTATACACAAGATAAAGCTGTAGGATTTTAAGTCTATAATATCTGTTGCCATTGTGTATCTGTCAGGTTGCCCACCTCCTCTTCCCAGGCTACCCGGCACTTGAACTCAGACTTATTGTTTATATACTCCCGGATACTCCTATACACCAGTGAGAATTTGCACTTGGAGTGGCCTTTCTTTACCAGTGCAACCATTGGGTTATCCGTATCACTGTGGTTCCTTCAAACTAAAGTTGAACTAAAGAATTAGCTAGAAATGTTGTACATTATGTTTTGTGCTTCTGTACCAGCCCAAGGCAACCACAGCCCTTTAGCAGTAAAGATCTGTGTCTCCAAATGTGCCCCAGTAGCTCCCCAACTTCTTTTCTGCTGATTTTCTGCACATGCTCTGTGCTGCCGTCACTTACTGAGCTTAGGGACCCACTCACAATATACAGAATATAAATGTCACAATATAAGGCTGATAAGTTATTAATAAAGATAATTACTACATGTCAGCTCAATATGATGGGACTTAATGTGAGGCTTGTAGAATTCTATGGGCAGACCATTAGGGAACAAGTCTATGGCTTCTGCACTTCAGTCACAGTTAGTCTAAAAACACTGGCATGGTCAGGTTAAAGTTTGTGACAGTTAAGGGAGTGCAGGAATTGGTGTATTTTTCCCAGGTGGTCTTTGTTGAGCCTGGAGCTATATAGGGAAGGAATAGAAGTATGTTAGAGGTTTGTTGGATACGGGTTGGGTCGGTTGTTAGTTCTCTAGTGGGGAGTTTTAGTAGGGTAATGGCAGAGTGGTTGTCTGTACTCTATCCAGGTGCGCTAGCATTCTCCCTGCCTGCTCTCAAAATCAAGAATATTGAGTTGTTCCTGCGCTGTTTGCAATTGGCTAAACTTGGTGGACAGCCAGCTCATCCTGTAGGGCTGTAACTCGGTTCTCTAGCTCCTCTTGAACTTTCTGTGCTTACTTTTTGAACCCCTTAAAGGAGAATTCAACCTGTGAGGGACAATTCTGAGACAATTTGCAATCAGTTTTCATTATTTATGGTTTTTGAGTTATTTAGCTTTTTATTCAGCATCTCTCCCATTTGCGATTTCAGCCATCTGGTTGCTAGGGTTCAAATTACCCTAGCAGCCATGCATTTGAATGACAGACTGGAATATTAATAGGAGAGGGCCTGAATAGACAGAAGAGTAATAAAAAGTATCAATGACTATACATTTGTAGCGTTACAGGGCATTTGTTTTTAAGATGGGTCAGTGACCCCATTTTGAAAGCAGGAAAGAGTCAGAAGAAGCAGGCAAATAATTGAAAAAATGATAGAAAATAAATAATGAAGAACAATTGAAAAGTTTTTTTAGAATCGGCCATGCAATTATATACTAACTAACTTAAAGGTGTAGCAACCCTTTAAACACAAGTCTTGTTCCAGAGAGCCAGTAAAAAAGTGCAATATCTTTGCAGGAGAAAGCCATCTAACAGCAAATTTACACTTCCAA
Source organism: Xenopus laevis (assembly GCF_017654675.1). Taxonomy (NCBI): domain Eukaryota; kingdom Metazoa; phylum Chordata; class Amphibia; order Anura; family Pipidae; genus Xenopus; species Xenopus laevis. Next base: position 31,929,341 of record NC_054385.1, read on the forward strand.
ACTTTTCTAGGGAAAAGGAAGACGTGAAGCGAGTGCAGACAGAAGACGGTTAGTCCCAAGTCAGTGAAACATCAAAGCCAGAGGAGAAGAATCAAGTCTAGGAAGCAGCCAAGTCATAGCTTTAAATTGGTTCCAACGAAGCGAGAACTTTGCCAAAGTCAGGAGCAGAACAGGAGGGAGCGGAACTTGGTGAGTATCTTCTGAGTCACCAATGATAACTGCGCCCGCTGATGCGCCTGCGCACCCCAGATAGAGCTGCAGAGGCATGTGTATGCACTAACTTCATTTTGGGTGTCTAAACGCCAGATACTTTATTAATCCTATGTACAATGGGCAACAAAATGTTCAGTGGACCCCTGGAATTCATATTATACATCATATCTGTTATACAGATAACTAGAATCTCAGCTGCCATAAAAAAGCCAGGACTCACTGTACAGCAAACTTGGGGCTGTTCCTGCTGAATTGTGCTTAGTACAGGGGAATACCTATACTCTATGCTGGCTGTACAAATATATATTTACTTATGTTGGATATGCCAAATCTGTTCTTTCTAATAATGTGTCGTTTTCTAGGGTAAACCTATTTTTAGTGGAATGTTTGGCCTTGAAATCAGAAGTATGCAGTTTTGTGCTGCTTGTAGTGTTTCATCTATACAAGTGATTTTGCATACAAGTCATTAGGGTTGAGGAGACTGCCTCATACAGATTTAATTAAAGAAAAGGAATCCTTTTGGAATTCATTCCAGGATTCCTTTTCTTTATCTATACAAGTGAGAAATCTCCATAAAACTATATATATTTCCTATTGACGCATTCAGGAGACATAGAACTTTCCAAATCTCCTGTGTTATCTTATATAAAATAAATCATGTTTGTGATATCTGTGTTTGTATTATGGGAAATATATTTGATTTTCAGTTTTTAGACACTTAGAAACCTATATCTTTTTACAGAAGTGGAATTACATCACAATTCTAACATATTTTGAAAGCTTAGGTTGTCCTGAAAAACGAGGGATGACCGAATCCACTATTTTGAATTCGGCAGAACCCCAGAATCCACTATTTTGGATTCGTCCGAATACCGAACTGAATCCGAAACTAATTTGCATATGCAAATTAGGGGTGGGAAGGGGAAAACATTTTTTTACTTCATTGTTTTGTGACAAAAAGTCACACAATTTTCCTTCCTGTCCCTAATTTGCATATGCAAATTAAGGTTCGGATTCGGTTCGGCCGGGCAGAAGGATTCGGCCGAATCCGAATCCTGCTGAAAAAGGCCGAATCCAGAATCGAATCCTGGATTCGGTGCATCCCTAAAAAAACTATATATCTTTTTCCTGGGTAAACTAAAAGACCCTCCCAGGAAAGACCCCTAAACTGAAAGATAGCAAAATGGTCTGGCAATATAAGTACCATATCAGCCGACAGTGAAAGGGTTAAAGAGGAACTCAATCCAAAAACTTTTTTGGCGATAAATTGTGTTTCTGATATATGTGTTTGTTTTATGGGAAACATGATTTTTCTTTAATTTTTAGACACTTAGAAACCAATGTCTTTTTGCGAAAAACTTTTTTGGCTGATAAAAATGTAACCCTAAGCAGCTTCCCAATATCCATTTATTCCTCATTCTTTTCCGTTCTTTGAACTGCTGGTTCTGACTCCTGAAACATTGTAACTGTAAGCAACTTCCCAACATTTATTCATTCCTCAATGTCATTGAGTTTATAGACATGTGTCACTGTCACTGCGATTGGCTGTCTGCCCCTTTTTGTTCTCTGAACTGCCGTTTCTGACTTCTGAAACCTTTTAACTCTAAGCTACTTCCCAATATACATGCATTCTTCATTCTTTTCTGTTCTCTGGACTGCTGGTTTTGACTCCTGAAACAATGTAACTCTATGCAACTTCCCAATATCCATTCATTCCTAATTCTCACTAGGTTTATAGTCATGTGTAACTGTCATAGTGATTGGCTGTCACCAGTGGCGTAACTACAGAGGAAGCCGACCCCACTGTTGCGGGGTTGGGGCCCAAGGGTACAGGGGCCCCAAGCACCGAATATAATAATTGTGAGCAGAGCACACATCTTGCCAAATTGCCGGCCCCACCACAGAACGCCGCTTGTTATTTGTAGCTCGCACTTGTGCATTAAGATAGTCACGCCCCAAAGGCGGTACGTACTGCGTGACGTCACAGCCTCACGGCATGGATTAGCAAACTATTGGTTGTTTTCAGAATATCTGGACTGTCCTACTAAAAGGCGTGACTCGTGGGCGGCATGCCTTAGTATCTGTGTGAGCGTGACCAATAAATGAAAAACATCTAAATATTATGATATTCACCTTGATTTTTTTTTTCAACATGGCTTACTTATCATCAAGCACAGTTTTCTATTATTACAGAACGAAAGGATTTCTGTATTTCAGAGCTTTTTGGATACTTGGTTTCTTTATAATAGTTCTCATACTTTGGGCTTACTCATCAGGCAGAATATAGACAGGGCAAGGGTTGCCACATGTCCAGTTTTAAAATGACATCCCAGTTTTAAAAGGACTGTCCGGTTCAAAACTTTCTATCCAGTTTAGAACATTGAAAATACTGGACAGAAATCCAGCCAGTTGGAAGTGAAACCCCAGCATCTAACCTCAACTAACATCATTGTGCCCTCTCTGACATCATCATCATCATCACGGCTGGATTTCCCTCAGAGGCACCCTGAGGCCTCTAGGTCCTAGTGCAGCCGTCTGTTTCACTCGCACGCCCCCCACAAGTGCACGTACGCTTTCGCTGGAGCACCAGGGACCTGTGCACTTTACTATGTGACTTCTGCACTGAAACCCTTTTTCAAAAGAGCAAACAGATTTGTTTATATTTAATTTTGAAAATATGACATAGGGTATACATATTGTAATTTCCCAGGTCCCCCCAGTCATGTGACTTGTGCTTCAGTCACTCTTTACTGCTGCACCGCAAGTTGGGTTCCCCCCCCCACACACACACAACCAGTCCATCAGCAAACAATGGTAAAGTAACCAGATAACAGCTCCCTGGTAGATATAAGAAAAGCACTCAAATAGTAAAAAAAAACATTCACGGAGAGACTGTCCATTACATTATGTAGGGGACAATAGCCTGTCCGAAAGCAGTTCCGTAGTGCTGCACTGGCTCTTTCTGAAAGCCTATGACCAGACAAAATGACCTGAGATGGCTGCGTACACACCAATATTACAACTAAAAATTGACTAGGAATGAAATTGTACATGGTAGAATTAATTATTTGCAGTGTAATTTAGAATTGCCATACCATAAAATCATGATGGCATCCCTTTAAGTCCTGTTTTTGTATGTTGCAGACCAGCAACACCTGTAGTGCACTAAAATGTGTTGCTTAAAATTCTAATTATTTTCCAGGACTGAGTTATCTTACTTATACTTATAATTTTCTTTTGGAAAAAAAAAAAAACCCTGTGCCACATGAATTTACATGTGTGTGTTAACAGTGGCGTAACTGCCGAGGAAGCAGAGCCAGCAGTCGTGGGGGGGTAAGGGGGCCTGGTAGGGGGCCTGATTCCTCAGTAGCATGTGAACCGGCAGGGACAATTTTGGGGCAGAGCAACGTCACGTCGAATGGGCGTGTCCACCTAATCCTTCACTCTCATCAGTGAATCAGGTGCTTTTGAGTTCTTTGTTACCCGTGAGAGTGCGCACTGCTGAGGGAGCTGGCGGCTGGGCAGGATAAGCAGTGGGGGGAGTCACAGCCATGTGACGCACAACTAGGGTTGCCACCCGGCCGGTAAAACACCTGCCAGGGCCCGGGGCCGTATTACAAATTTACCGAGCAATGTTTACAAAAATCCCCCCATGAAACTTACATTTTCGTTGGCTTCGGGTGTTGGCCTGCCCCTTTTTTGATGCTACTCCACATGGCTCCGCCCCTTTTGCGGCACCCCTCATCGGCCGGTAATTTTGTTTTTTAAAAGTGGCAACCCTACGCACAACACACTGACCATCGTGTGCCGATAGAGAACCTGAGGGCCTGCGGGTTGTGTCACTGGCTCTTGCAGCAGCTGGTACTTACATCCACCTGTCTGTTTCCACGTTTCACACTTGCTACTTTAAGCACAAAGCCTGGAGATCGAGCTCCTTTTGAAGGCCTCAGTCACAGTTCCTTGTTAGAACTTTTTCTTTCATTCTCTTTGAGGTTCTTAGAATGTTCTCCAGCGTGAATGGTGCCCAAAATAAATGTAGTGGCAGGTGTGAATACTGTTTCATTTGAAAAACCGTTTCATTTGCAAGACATGGAGTGCTGGAGTTGGAGAACTTTCTGTGTGGTGCTTGGGGAAATACATTGTCGTCTTATTAAATGCCCATCACACTGACACTGTTTGGTGTTCGTGGGGGGAAACAGGGACGCCCCATCTGTGTAATAATGATAATGATAATAAATAATTGGTTGGTATCATTTTAAAATTTTTTATATATTATTTTGAATTTGTACAGTGTGGATTCGTTTTTGCCCAGAGTTTGCTGCATTTACTGAATCAGCTGCTAGGACTAATTTTTTTTCAGGAAATGCAACCTTATTGGTGTGTGGGTATAGCCAGGGGTGCTTCGCCAATGAGGCAAGTTGAGGCTGTCGCCTCAGGCGGCAGCGCCCCACTAGGTACAGGGGCAGCAAAAATGCTGCTCCTGGTACTTTAAGAGCGAATTTCCGGGGGAGGGGGGCAGCAGCAGGCAGCGGATGGCCAGGATCGCCCCTGGGTATAGCTACCATAAGGGGGATGGAGAAGGTACTACAGACAGGTGACCCTTGGCAGAGGCAGGTTCGGACTGGCATTCAAGTTTCTAGCATGCAGAGGCCCAAACAGCTCCCCCACAGGTCCAATAAATAACGTATTTCTATGGCATGGTACAGCAGCCCCTCTGGCAGGGGAACTAAAATACCTGCAAAGTTTTTATTTGAGAGCCACTAAGTGGGCAGAGGTTGTGGTGAGCGGGTTGGATTTGATTTGATCATAGACAGACAGGTCAGGTCAAATGGGAGAGTGTGTGGTAGATCAGAAGCAACCCCATATATGCATAGGGCAATTTTTACATTGGGTTAGGTTTGCCACCTTTTGGCCTGGTTGAATCTGGCAGGGGCTAGACGTAGTGAACGGCGGTTGGCTGATCGCCCCCTTAATCATAGGGAATCCTGTCCAATTTTCCTAATTTGGAAAACTAGCCAGGCAGTTTTGACCTGGGCAGCCCTTAAAAAAAACCTGGTCAAAACCAGACAGGTGGCAACCCTAATTGGGGTCCATGTGATCTATGGGGTAGGGTCTGCCCCTTCGGGTTACCAACTTACCATATAGTCACAGTAGCATGTGCAACCAGCAGGGACCATTTCAGGGGATGGTGCGCTTATCCCGACCTCTGCAGGGCTTCTGATTTTTATCCAGAGTGCCTCACTGCCTTTACTGATTATTAAGGAGCGATTGCGTTCCACTTACGTTCCCTAAACTCAAGAAATTGCCACTGTGCCATCCTTCTATGAGTTCTGAGAGTATTTATACATGGATTTGCCACTGTGCCATCCTTCTATGAGCTGTGGGGTATTTATACAATAAATTGCCACTGTGCCATGATTCCATGAGTTCTGAGGGTATTGATACTTGGAATTGCCACTGTACTATTCTTCTATGAGTTCTAGGGATATTATACATGAAATTGCCTCTTTCTTTCCTCTAGCCCCACGTTTCACTTTGAGATCTTGTAACCTTAATATGACAGGACCTGAGGTGAATGCTGTTCCCCCACATTGCAAAGCAGTTATAAAGGTGGGGGCTCTAAAAGCATTGCCTGCCTAAGACCCATCTAGTCTTAATCTGGCTCTGATCATGGATGAGCTGAAGGTACATGTGGTAGGGTGGATCCTGGGTCTTCCACGATTATGTGCAGAGGGGGCCCAGGATTTTTTTTTGCGGGGGGTCACTCTTTTTCTGTTCTCTGAACTGTTGCTTCTGACTCCTGAAACAATGTATCTCTTAGCAACTTCCCAATATCAATTAATTCCTCATTCTCACTAAGTTTACAGTCATGTGTTAATTGTCATAGTGATGGCTGTCACTCTTTTTATGTTCTGTTCCTCATTGTTTTCTGTTCTCTGAACTGCTGTTTCTGACTCCTGAAACAATGTAACTCAATGCAACTTCCAATATCAATTAACTTCCACATAAGGTGCTTAAGACTGGAATATGAATAGGAGAGGGACTGAATAGAAAGATAAGTAATAAAAAAGTAGCAATAACAATACATTTGTAACGTTACAGGCATTTGTTTTCTAGATGGATCAGTGACCCTCATTTGAAAGCTGGAAAAAGAATGCAAATAATTCAAAAACTTTAAAAAAGAAAAATGACGACCAGTTGAAAAGTTGCTTAGAGTTAGCCGTCCTATAACATACTAAAAGTTACCATAAAAGAAAGCATTGCTTTAAGCAGAAGACAGATGTTTTTCAGAGACTTTCACAGTCAATCTGTTGCTTTGAATCTGAGCTGGCTCAATTACAAACTCACTGAACAGAAATGTAATCAAGACTAACTCAGAGTTCTATTCTACCTGTTTTATTAGGTTCACTCCAGGACCCTTGCACAGGGTACACTCTGATCAGATTCAGGATTTAGCTAATGTTACAAACCATTTATTCCATTGAACCTCTGATTGTACTGGCATTATTAATCTCATTATTGGCGCATGCGCAGTTGGAGATTTTCCCAGTTTGCCACAACTGCAGATGCGTCGAAAGTGATGAAAATTACCAAAGGACCAGAAGAAGGCCCACGAAGCGACTATGACCCCTTGAGCTCACTGCGCTGTCTCTGCAACAAGGGGGTATTACCGGCTTAGGGGTATTACTTGTGTTAACTCCTGTCCTGGGGAGCAGGGAGGGCTTGGACTATGGAGGGTAGGGTTTATTTAATAGAATGGGAGTTTAGTTCTCCTTGTGTCACTGCAGTTGGCACAGTAGTAGAACTAATGTTACTGGAGGGGCTGAGAAATGGGTTTCAACAGTGTGCATGGCCCTGGGAAAAGATAGGCCCAATACCTGCCTGCACAGTAGCAATATGTCAGCCCAAACCCTCATGACTCACAGATAAACCCGTAGGTTTCATCCTTGTCCACACTATGGCAAGATGAGGCTTATGGTCTGCAGGTACAGGTCATACCTTTCAATGAAATAGCCTAAGTGTTGTAGTTCCAATGTAACCCATGCTCATTACCATTAGCTGGACACAACTACTTGTGGTCTGGATAGCCCAGATAAGAGTTACATTAGTTAGCCAAAAATGTAATGTATAAAGCTGGAGTGACTGGATGTCAGAAACAACTCCCTGCTTTCAGCTCTCTTGGTTCTACCAGGCAGTAACCAATCAGTGACTTGAGGGGGTATAATAATGCATGCTGTTTACTCCAGCCTTTATACATTATATTTTTGCCTAACTAACTATATTAGAAACACAGATGAGGGATGGTTAAAGAAAGCTGAATAGACACAGGCTGAATATTGGCACAGGATGATTTATGAATATGTAATATTTTGATTGATCACTCTTCAAGTGGAAATGCGGAGTTGGTTAGATTCTTGTTTCAGTATTAATTTTCCATCCATGGACCATCTCTAGCAGTAACTAAACCAAAACCAGTTGTGTATTACAATAGCTTCTACACTTTTCCACACTAATCTACCAATTTCATTTTTTTTTAATTAATTTAAACTCTTTTGGATCAATTATCATTACCCAGACCCAAATGCAAGAGCACTAAGAAATGTAAAAATTGTGCCCCTTTATGAACAGAGCACTTGCTTCCAGGGCAGTTGTTGCACTCAGCATTTAGAGCCAGATTAAAAATCTGTTGCAAAGATCAGAGCGTAGCACGTCATCTGCAAGGCAACTCTGTGCTTAACACTTGCCATAGTTAGTTATTAATTATGTCTTTTCTGTGTCTTGCAGACCCAGGTACATCCTAGCCTGTTGCTTGAATGAAGCACAAGCGATGTGGCTACCTGGAAACTCTCACTAGCTGTTCACCACTCTTCCTCTCATAATAAGGCACAGCTCTTTGGGTGCAGCCCATAGTGCTAAATGCAAGTACAAAAACAAGGCACAGCTCTTTGGGTGCAGTCCATAGTGCTAAATGCAAAGTACAAAAAACATTTTTTATTGTTACACATTGCAAATGATCTTAGTAGATGAATGCAAGTGACACTACCCCTACTCTAAATAATAAAGATTTTCATTTTCATTAAGCGGTTGATTCTGCAACCATATAAAGGCACAAGGCTGCAGGCAGAGTTATACAAGGAACTCTGAGTATCACTTGTGTATTATATGGGATTATGTACCCCCACTGTAAATTTTAAGGATATTAAAAGTCACTGAGTGGTTCAGGACCATATAAATGCATATGGCTGCAGGCTGAATTAGTCAGTTGACTATCACTCGTATTATAAGGGATACTGCAACCCCACTGTAAATAGTAAGGATATTAGAAGTCACTGAGAGGTTGTGACCATGTAAAGGTGCAGAACTACAGGCTAAGTGATACAGGGGAACTCTAAGGGATACTGTACCCCCTAAATGATATGGCGTTAGATGTAACTGAGGGGTTCTGTGACCATAAAAAGACACAAGACTGTGGACTAAGTTATACAGTGGACCCTAAGTATCACACAGGTATTTTAAGAGATTGTGTGCCCCTACCGTAAATGTTAAGGATATTTGCGTTCACTGAGGGTTCTGTGACCATATAAAGTCATGAGGCTGCAGGTTGAGTTATACAGAGATCTTTGAGCATCACTCATATACTATAAGAGACAACATACTCCCTTCTTTAAATGATAAGGATATTAGAAGTCACTGAGAAGTTCTGTGATAACAGAATGACATAAGTTTTTCATCTATACAAGTGAGAAATCTCCATAAACTATAATATTTTGGTATTGGCGCATTCAGGAGACATAGAACATTCCAAATCTGCTGTGTTCTCTTACATAAATAAATTATGTTTCTGATATGTGTTTGATTTAGGGGAAACATGATTTTTTAGACACTTAGAAACCAATATCTTTTTACAGAAGTGGAATTACACCAAAAATCTACCACATTTTGAAAGCTTAGGTTGTCCTAAAAACGATATATTGTTTTTCTGGGTAAACTAAAAGACCCGCCCAGGAAAGGCCCCTAAAGTGAAAGAGCACATAAAAGTACCAAATCAGCCAAATTGGCTGGCAGTGAAAGGGTTAAAGTTGAACTCCATTCAAAAACTTTTTTGGCTGATAAAAATGTAATTCTAAGCAGCTTCCCAATATCCATTCAGTCTTCATTCTTTCCTGTCCTCTGAATTGCTGGTTATAACTCCTGAAACAATGTACCTCTAAGCAATTTTTCTAATATCCTTTCGTTCCTCATTCTTTTCTATTCTCTGAACTGCTGGTTCGGACTCCTGAAACAATGTAACTCTAAGCCATTTTCAATATCCATTCATTACTCATTCTTTTATGTTCTCTGAACTGCTGGTTCTAACTCCTGAAACAATGTACCTCTGACCCTTAAACGATGTAACTCTAAGCAACTTCCAAATTTTAATTAATTCCTCATTCTCACTAGGTTTATAGACATGTGTAACTGTCACTGCAATTACCTGTCTGTCTCTTTCTGTTCTCTTAACTGCTGGTTCTGACTTTTGAAACAATGTAGCTGTAAGCAACTTTCCAATATCAATTAATTCCTCATTCTCACTAAGTTTATAGTCACGTGTAACTGTCATTGTGATTTGCTGTCACTCTCTTTCTGTCCCTTTCTGTTCTCTGAACTGCTGATTCTGACTTTTGAAACAATGTATCTCTTAGCAACTTCCCAATATCAATGAACTCCTCATTCTCACTTGGTTTATAAACATCTGTCAATATGTGTTAACTGTATTAGCAATGCCAAATAATACACAGTACCAGCTCCCCCAGTATGTTCCTTTATACTGTATACTGTCCTTTCCTTTACAGAAAATACTCTCTTTCCGTGGTGCCATTGATTTGGCTCGGGTTAAAGGTGTCGAGATTGTGATCACTGATCTCAGCAATGCTTGCAGGAACAGATACCCTTCCAGGTAAATCAAAGAAGTTCCTTACACACATTGTCTTTTAATTGCCTTCCAATTATCTCAGATGTGGGTATGCACGTGAAAAGAGATGTAACATCATAGGACCCCATAGTCTCATTGGTCTCCTGTTTTACCTCATGCATTTTGTTGACAAAGTCCATGGAGATCTGAATGTGGAGTACTGTGTTGCTACAGGAGTTAATTCTGCTGACAGTCGGTCTTAGAGGGGATTGTGTGGGGTGAGAAGGAATGGAATGCTTCTCTGTCCATTAGCCGGACCCCACCACCACTACACCACAAAGCTTCTCATAACCTGTACAGAGAGTTACCTAAAAACAAATCCATCATAAACATCCCCCTATATCAAGCATATCCATTTATTAAATGCCTGTTATAGTATCAATGGGGCATAATCTTAGAAATGCGGTTGGATTGTGGCCTATTGAGTAAAGCAATATTTAATACATTCCAATCATTAGAGTTCAGTATGAATAATACTATAGTAGGTAGAATGACCTTATATCTGTGTCTTTCAGCCCCATCAGTACATATTAACCAGTCCCACAGCAGAACCCACTATAGCAACTCACCTGCAGAGATATTAAACATCCAGTTCTTCAATTAAACCCATCTTGAGCAACACCACACAGTTTTACCCAACCCTGTTCTGCACTTGCAGATGTTCATCAGCCCCAGCGGTATTATTTAGATACACACAAACGCACATCCCTTCACACAATTGGTCAGTCACCTTAAGCAGAATGAGGCACAGGAGACCCTCCCTTCAATATTCACCATAGTTATTCAATAAATACAGAGACATGTTTATGGGAAACCTGTGGTGGGAACAGGAGATTTATTGATTTAAATATCCAATTATTGTTGGGCATCAACAATAATCAACAGCTGATGATCCAGAGGAAGGCAAAAAACCCCAGCACTTGGCCAATTTGAACTGAGGGTAAAAATTCCTTCCTGACTCCTTCAAACGGCAGTCGGTTTATACCCTGGATCATGGCTAGACACAGACACACACAAACATAGACAAACACTCACAGACACACATAGACACACACAAACACACAAATATGTACAAACAGCCACAGAAGGCATGCAAGGAGCAGGGTTGCGTCGCTGGCAGCAGAACTGTCTGAAGAGTCTTCTGGTGGAATGCTGAAAAGAAAAAGTTTAGAAATTGTTAAAATAAAAAATAATTACAGACTAATACTTGTTTTTTTTATTATATAAACGCTCATTCTGGCTCTACAGCATATCCACTACCTGGCATGGCACCTTTTATTTTATATTGATCACCTGGTGCCAGTCTTGATTCCAGTGAGAAACCCATTCCCAAAGGTGGATATGTGAGCCAGTGCTACAGCAGTCCTATCAGAGTTACCTACCTCCCCCCTTATTGGCCTACTAGAGAATCAGAACTGATATCTGTAGTCTTGGCCAGATTCTTACCCAGAGTACCTGGCACAACCTAAAGGCACCCCTACACCCGCCTAGCAGTTACGCACCATGACCGATCAGCACGTGAGTGTAGAAGGAGCCATTCCCACTGTGGCCGCCATTCTTTATTCTACTCTGCAGATGAAAAGCAACAGCCAATAATTAGATATATTACCTAAATCCTCTGTAGTCCTTCCTTGGCCGTTTTCGGAGGGTCAGCCTTTCTACCTCCGGAGGAGCTTCTTCTCCATCTACTCGCTCTTCTTTATTCTCCGCTGCTGGATCTTCCTCTTCATTTCTTTTCCTCTTCATTCCTGCCTGTTCTTCCACTGCAGGAGATTGCTCCTCCATCTTCTCCTCCACTGCAGGGGCTTGATCTTCTGCAGGACCTCCTTCTTCTGCTCCCTCTTTCTCATTCTCTTCAAGAGCTTGCTGTACTTCTCCTGGAGCTGCTTCTTCCTCCTCTTCTTTCTCTTCTCCTTCTCTTCCCCTGCTCAGCAAAGCTTCTCTTCTCGATGCTCATGCCCATGCTCCTTTTCTTTGACTCAGCAGTTGGTTTGTGCTTGTTCTTACTATCTGAAGGGACAGCAGACATGTAAAATATTGTGACATATTTCAAATGTTTCCAAAGTTTCAACTACATTCTGCATCACTGAGATTAACATGACCAGACTCAGACTTGTACCTAATAAAAATAACATTATACCCTCCTGCCTACACCCGGTGTCCCCTACTGCCAACGACAGATTCATAGTTACTTAGCTTGAGTTATGGAAGATCCATCTATGTTCGAATCTCTTGTATGGAATAACACGGAATAGGCTTTGTGGGTATTTGTATACCTAGACAAAAGTTCCACAACGTCCTCCATTTTATTAGTATGGCCTAAGCACCCAAGCTACTGAAAAACATCATTTTAAATATGTTCATTCATAACTGTAAAAAATTTATCAAAACATACAGCAGCTCCCACCCATCCTTCCTTCTCCCTCAAGACTCATGTGGAAATCAAACGAACATGATGTTCGACTGTCTTCACACAGGGAGCACCAACGATAGGCAGCAAAGAGAAAGAATGCGAGACAATATAAGGATTATGCTGTACGTTCCAATTTATTCATACCTTTTATATGTCTGATTTCATGACGTTCGGATCCCCTCCGCACTTATGTTGAGGACATCTGAATACTGAGCATCAGCTTCCTCACATTGAGAAAAACCAGTTCTCCCCCAAATCACTCCGCGATCTACAGTGTCCAGTGGAACTTACATCTCACGCAATACTCATAGTCTGCCTCCGAGCTTTCATCCTTGATGACTCTGGAATCTTCTCTGAGTCTCAGTTTAAGGCGCTCTTCTTTGTACATCTCTTCTCCGTTAGCAGCTTTGAAAGCGATGGCAAAGATGTGGTTTATTGGCGTGTGGTTTTTGCCTGGATGTCTTTTATGTAAAACTTCCAGCAGGTCAATTGATAGGTCACCGATTCGTATAGGTTTCTGGCTGTGACTAGAGGTGGGGGAGGAGCAACTAGGTCGGAACCCGTAGCTGACAGGATTTTGAACCTGCGCGGGGGGAAGCCAACGAATTTCAAATGTCCATCGCCTTAACCACTCAGTCACGAATGCAGAGCCTCCTGTACTGAGCAAAGTGGTGTTTATGACTTCAGCGGGAGCTGACCAAATAAGGCCACTGGCTGGGAGTACCTTGTGCTAGACTACACGTGATGTGATTTAGACGCAAGAACACATTTGATTCTGTATACAGATCTATACACCCATAAGAACTT